>NC_139059.1:2883464-3035964 GCF_965140915.1 Aythya marila | reverse complement strand
CAAATCCTTGCATTCCTTGTTGGGAGATCAAGATGGTGCCTATCTTTTTCGGACCTTCTTGGAAAGGGAAAAATGTGTGGATACCTTAGACTTCTGGTTTGCCTGCAATGGCTTCAGGCAGATGGACCTTAAGGATACCAAAACTTTAAGAGTAGCCAAAGCTATATACAAAAGGTACATCGAGAACAACAGCATTGTCTCCAAGCAGCTCAAGCCTGCTACCAAGACCTACATAAGGGATAGCATCAAGAAGCAGCAGATAGATTCTATAATGTTTGATCAGGCACAGACTGAGATTCAGACTGTGATGGAGGAAAATGCTTACCAGATGTTTTTAACTTCTGATATATACCTCGAATATGTAAGGAGTGGAGGAGAGAATCCTGCTTACATCAACAGCAACGGACTGGGGAGCTTAAAAGTTGTCTGTGGCTATCTCCCGACCTTGAATGAAGAAGAGGAATGGAGCTGTGCAGACTTTAAAAACAAAATCCTGCCTTCGGTGGTTGGACTATCCAGCAAGACGTTGAGGGTTACAGCGAACGTCAGAGCTACGGAAACCATTGAGAGCGGCTACAGGTAAGGGAAGCCGTGGGACTCGTGCTCTGGGTGAACTTTGAGGACTTTGAGGCTGCTTTTGGAGAGGCTGGTGGGTGGCGAGCAGCGAGGCCGGGGAAGGCTGGGCTCGCAGGGGACACGGTGCTTCACGCACCTCCGAGTGCTGTGGAATTTGGGGGGCGTTGGCTTTTCCTTTTTTTTTTTTTTCCCCTTCTCTGCAGAGGGAAAACAAGATACTGTGCTCTTGAGCTCTGTTGGCTCTCTCAGTTCTCTTATAGATCAAAAACTTCATAGCAACTATGTCCTCCGGACATACGTTAATTATTGGTTCAACTTTCAAACCTATTAAGCGCAGGAGTAGAGAGGATCACATAGACACATGAATAATGTAACCTACTCGTCCACCAACTTCACCATCAGCCAGCGTTTAACTACGTTGGTTATGTGGGAAGCAATTGTGCGGTCGTGGAGCAGGAAATGTATGCACTTACTACATCAAACTCTGCAACTTGCAGAAAATCTTCTTTTATTTTGGCGGTGGTTGTGTGATAGGCAGCCTCTCTCGGCGCGTTCGCGGTTGGTATCGTGTCAAAGCCATTTCGGGTGGCTTCGAGCCAACGTATACAGAGGGATACTTAATTTGGAGTGCTGAAGGTAGCGCAGACATCCCAGGTGTGGAGTAAGAGCAGGTCTTTGGTGCTCTCCCCTTGGCTGTGTACTCAAGAGTTGAACTTGCGAGACGTGGTTGTGCCTAATGGCAGCTGGAGAGGATGGTGTGGGTTATGGGATGGCACAGTCTGGTGCCCTCGGTAGGGGCACGTCTGCCACCCCGACCCCTTCCTTTTGTTGGAAGCAAAAGAAACGATGATGAGGTGAGGAGATGAGGGTGAGGAGAGCCAGAGCCCTCTCCGAGAGAAGGGGGATGGGGAAGAGAGACTCTGATGAGCAAATGATGAGTTGTATAATCCTCTGAAAATGTATTCTTTCCTCTCCCCACCCTTACCATAAATGTGGCTTGTTGAATCAGGGTTGAGAGGAGAGGGCTCTGCTGGCAGATGTGCGCTCCTGTCTGCTGGACGAGGAGTTTGGGTTTTGCTAGGGTAAGTGTTTGACATCTCGTTTACAGGAATTTTGAGAGCGTGTCTGTGATTCATGGACATCAAAGGGCAGCGGGCTGCTTTGGGCTGCGCTCTGCCTCGCAGGGGAGGCTGTGCTGGAGTGCTCTCTCCTCCTGCCCTGCAGAGAGCTTCCAGCTGTGCAGGGCTTCCTGGTGCGGGGCTGCGAGCCCGAGCCTCCTCCTGCCCCAGCAGGAGCTGGGAGGGCTTCTCCGAGCTGCAGGGGCGATGCTGTGGGGCTGAACGAGGCGGTTTTGGTCCTTCCCCTCTGCTGGAGGGGTGACAGCCGGCAGCGTGGGTGTGGGACGGGAGGGCCGTGGCCTCGGGGGCTCTCCTGCTGGGAGACGGCGCGGGGCGGAGGCGCCGCTTGGCAGCTGGCGTGTGGGGGACGTGGGGTTTTTGGGGGGATCCTCGTCTCGTGCCTCGCCGTGTCGCTGCCTGAGCAGCTGCTGCTCTGCAGAACCTGGCTTGAACTGCTGCCCCTCCGCCTGCTTTCCAGGAGGGGGATGTTGGATGCTTTTATCTTGCAGCCTTTGTTGGTGTTTGGAGCTGGAAGGGCTTTGGCTGTAATGTTCTAGCAGTGCTGCAGGCCCTGCTGAAAACCCACATGCTCCTTGTCCGTGAGAGCTCTCACACAACTGTGGCTCCTTGCCCGATGAGTGCTGTGGGTTTTTTTTTTTTTCCCCCCTTGCCTTTTATCCCTTTTCTTTTTGACCGAGGATTAGTGCAGCTTGCTCCTCACGCATCAGATCTACCCTCCCAGGACACGAGGTGGTGCCTTTGGCTTTGATCACCTTCTGTTGAGTTTCCAGGAGCGTTTGCTCTCCATGGGGCCAGGAGATCTCAATGCAAAGAGAGGGAGGTCAAGCTGAGATGCTTCTGGGTCCCTCCCCAAGCTGTCCGTTTGTGAAGCCACTTGTGCGTGCATGTGCTAGGAGCTGATGAGCATATGGACGGGCTATCTCTCATCGCTCAGCATTTAGGATTGCATTTAGGATTGGAGCTGAAGCTTACACATAGGCTTTCCTGGTGAGCGGCCAAACCACACCTCCCTCCTAGTATGTGCGATGGAATTGAAGGATTCCTGCTCTCCTCCCCAGCGTGTTACGTTCTGCAAGTGCTGTGCAAGCTCTTCCCACTTCCATCAGTGGGTTTCGGTGTGACCAGAGCAGCAGAAGCCGGGCTGAGTGCACCTGATCCCAGGAGCTGAGCAATCTGGGGCCAGCCCAGCATTTGGATGGGAGACCACCTGGAAAGCCCAGGGCACGGAGTCACGGCCAAAAGCATGGCAAGCTGGAGACCACAGAAACCAGGCGAGCTGCAAGACTTTGGCCCCAGCACCAGCACCGGCCAGGAAGAGAAGTGAAGTGACAACACGTGCATGCGAATCGCTGCCTGGTGTATCTGGAGCCCTAACACAGGAAATATTCTCCACTTAGAGAGCTCTCGTCCTTTTAGAGCGCCTGCCCTCCCCTGCGCCTTGCGGGGAGGTTAAAAGCGGCCTCCCCGCGCCGCCGAGAGCGTTGGACCTGGCCCCATTGTCCAGGAATTCCAGCTATTATTTATACGCGCTTCTAAATTTATCATGCACGAGTTTGTGTACACAGAGCCGGGCTCCTTCCTTTGCAGCGCCGCCGCACAGGGTGTTTTTGTTCAGGCCAAGGTGGACTCATCTGCCTCCCATTAAGCTCTGGGCTCTAACATCAGTGGGGCTGGCCTTGCTCGGGGAAGGCTGGGGCTTGCAGATGGCCTTCTGCCGGCTCCGAGGGCTTCCTGGCCTTTGAAAGAACCCGCCGGTGGAGCTCGTTTTGTGTGAAGTTATTGGAACCGAGTTTGGCTTCAATTATCAAAGTAAATGATGCCATTGTAAAGCTATGCTCCGAGCAGTGTTCTACAATTAGAGCATGGAAGCTGTGATTAACATAGTTTTGTTAAAATACACTTTTTTTTTTTCACGTTTGTGCAGGCTTTTTTTTTTCCTTTTTTTTTTTTTTTTTGCCTTTAAACCTGTGATTGCCCGGTGATGTTTGTCCCAAGGAAACACTTAATGAGATTCAGTTTTGCCTCAAAACGCTCCTTGTAGATTTTCACTTCTCTCTGTGTAAACCTGGGGTTTGAACTGCCAGAGCGCTTTCATTTGGAGGAAGTAGAGTTTGGTGATTAAAAAAAACAAAACAAAACACTCTGCAACTGCACCTTCTAACAGGGGATAGCACCAAGAGCCCCTGAAATTCTCAGGGCCATGCACCACCTCTGCTGTGCCCCTGGCCCAACGCAGCGCACGGAGCTGCCCGAGCATCAGGATAAGGGCAGTGGGGGAAACATCAGGCTGCCTTCTCAAAACTACAGAGCAACTGCTCCCTGACAGCTGAAAACACTTTGCATGTGGGGTTTGGAGGCTCTAGGGGGTGTGGGGGGGTGCCTGGGCACAGCATCTGCAGCAGGAGCCCACCGCTCTCCCCTGGAATTTAAACCCCTCGCAGGCAGCTCGGTGCATCTGGGTGCAATTACTGGAGTAAGGTGGTCGAATTAAAATAAAAATTAAAGCAAGCAAACCGGCGGGGGCTGCTTTGCATAAAGTGTGTGGGGGTTTCTGGAGGGTGCTGTGGCGAAGGGGGAGCTTTAAAAAAAATCGTAAACTTTGGGGGTTTTTGTGTCTGGGGTTTTGGGAGGTAATGCAGTGCTGCAGCCCGGTGCTGCCTGGGAAGATGAGTTAGTTCTGGCCACTTTCTCTAATTATATCTTCCCAAACGCTGCGTTTGGACACACCTCCTCGCCCTGTGCCGTGTTCATACGGAGCCACTGCCTCCGCCCCCACCGCAGCTTCTCCAGCAATCGCATCCACGGGGAGAGCACAGCATGGCAGCACAGCCCGCCTGGGCATGGCAGCACAGACCCCTCTGGGCATGGCAGTGGTCCTGGGCTGGGGACCATCCTGCCCCACCGAGCCCCATGGTCCTTGGACGCTCTCCTTATACCCCAGCTGGTTTCAAGTCAAAGCCACGATGAGCTGCATCCCGTGCAGTCAGCCCAGCAGCCCCCCGAGGACCTGGGCAGTGTCACGGGGACTCCAGCGTCCCCCTGACGCTGAGCAGGAGGCTGCACGTTTCTAGAGGAACTTTTCTGGAGTAGTAGTGGGATAACTTAGTGTTTCGCCCACATGTGGAATTAATTTATCTTTGAAGATTTAACTTCTTTCCTGTGGCATTCCTCGCTATCTCATTTTTTGGTGTTTTTTTGTTTTTTTTTTTTTTTTTTTTTGGCTATATATTTTTTAACATCTTGATCTCCTCATCAGAAACGTCTTGGCCTCCCTCGGAAAGGAATGCAGCCCCGGCTGGGCTGAATACCTGCGAGCAGCCCCAGCCCCGCGCCTCATACCAGAGAGGCCCATCAGCTCCCCCATGCTTCCCTCTTTTTTTTTGCCTTTTTCATTATTTTTTTTAACCTCAGCCTTTGTAAAGGCTCCTGTTCTCCCGGTGGGGCAGGCTGGATGTTTGTGAGAGTGGAGCAAAGCCCAGGCGAGTGGGATGGTGATGGGGTGGGTGGCGATGGGGTGGGTAGCGGCAGGAGGGCTCTGCTGCTCCCCATTAGGGCCGCTCTGCTGCTCGCTTGCATCCAGCCCCGCCGTGGGGGTGGGGAGCTTGAAAGCCCATTAAAAAACCTGCCGAGCCTGCTGGCACATTCCTTAGGCCCCCAAGTCCTGGGTAAGTGGCCCTAATTATTAAAATCAGCAGTCCTTATCAGATGACAAGGCCCTTTGCTTTGATATACAAAGGCGGAAGCTTAACAGCCCCATCTTCCCTCGCAGAGGAACAAAATGTGCACCTTAACACGCAGCTTCAGAAGCTCCCTGCCTAATCCCCTTATCGCCTGCCCAAGATGATCCTATTGATCCTGGCTGGGACCTTGGGGGTGCTGGAGGTGGCCCCCAGCGGGCACAGGGACACACGTTTTCCCCCACACGGTGACACTGCTGGTGCCACCACCGTGCCATCGCCTTGAATTCCTCGTGTCTGCTCCTGGGTGCTCAGCTCAAACACCCCTCTGGGGCTTTTTGGGTTTGCCAAGCCCGTGGTGTTGGTGTCAGTAACCATTAACTCGAGCTGCTGCCACCTTCCCCTTCAAAGCACCACCCACAGCACATCGTGCTGGTCCTGCACTCCCATCCTCCTCTCCCCTCACCCAACCCTAAACATAATAAACCCCAAACTGAGGAATTAGTTGATTCTCCTCAAATTGGGGCTCTTTATAGTGCGGGGAAGATGGCAGCCCTCTGGGAGGCCAAGGTGGAGGCAGTAGATGGTGGCTGTGGCCGTGCTCTCTGTGGTCCACGGTGGTCCTGCCCCAGCAGTTCTGGGCAGTTCTGTTGCAGGCCACACAGATACCACAACGGGTTCTCCCACAGGGCCCCTAACTCCTGCATTCAGTGCAGACTGAAGCATTTATTAGCTGGACTCTCAGCAGAGTGCAGTGGGACCTGAGCTCTGAACTTCTTGATCTTGTGCTTGCTGATGCCAACAGCAGAGCAGCACCAAGCTCTAAGGAGCAACTCTCTAAAGGGGTCAGAGCACCCAGGGGATTTAATTTTTTTGCCAGAGTGCTTCATGGGATTTTCTAAACTGCATGTCCAACGCCAAAAGCAACATCTTTAAGGTTGGTCTTTGGATGCTCTTAGACGCTGCCCAGGCAGTGGATGGCTGGTTGTTCCTCAAGAGCCTGAGCAGCTGGTCCATGGTTCCCAAAAGGAGAGTGCTGCCCTTAAACCTGTGTGTTGTCCTCCAGCACAAGCCTGACTGGTAACTGGACTCCTGTTTTGCTCATCCCTAGGTCCTTCAAGAGGAACGACCCCGTTAACCCCTACCATGTGAATTCCGGCTACGTCTTTGCCCCCGCAACGAGTGCAAACGACAGCGAAATATCCAGTGATGCCCTGACGGACGACTCCATGTCGATGACGGACAGCAGCGTGTGAGTATCCCGTCCTGCTCGGGCCCTTTGGGACGTGCCACCCGTAAATCCGTGCTGATAACGTGGTAGGGACTGGTGGGAGCGAGGGTCCTGCCAAACTGGGGGGCGTAGCGAGGCCTGGCAGCCTCGTGCTTCGTGCTGTCGCCGTAGGTGTTGGGTGGAGTGAGGTGGTGAACCCTCTGTTGGCTTTGTGCAGCTGCAGCTGAGCAAATGTGTTTTCCCCTGTGCTGGTAGTGCTGCCTGACTAACCCAGGAGGGCATCTCCCTGTGCCTTCTGTCTTAAGGCCAGGCTTCCTTAACTAGCTATCAGTCATCAAAGAGAAGGAGATTGCTTCCTGTAGGAAGTACTTGCTGTAATTAAGGTTCATTGGTAATGGCAGAATGTACATTAATAGGGCCAGTGACCTGAAGGGGCAAATAGCTGCTCATCTAGTGTGGCTGGGGCAGTCTTCAAAGGGCCATTTGAATGGAGCTGCGTGGAGCAGGGCTGAGTGTGTTCGGAGGGTAGGGATGAGAGGTGGTTTTGTGGCTGAGCCCAGGAACTGCAGGATCTGTGCTTTCCTCCTGACTCTGCTGAGAAGTGTGCAGCTGGGAGTGCGGTGTGCGACTGTTCTTCCCCAGTTTGCCTTCCCCAGCAGGAGAGAAATGGGGCTTTTGTGTCTGGGGGTAGAAGAGACAGCAGGGCTCGCACAGTGCTCTTAAGGACCATTTTCTTCAACTGGATAGAAGGCAGATGCTTCCGTTTGTGTTTCATGATCTTCACTTAAGTACGAGTCCTCTAGAAAAACCAACCTGCCAGATAACAGCGCTGCGCTCTGCTCTCACCAGTGAAACTTCCCCAGTGCCTCTGTCACTTGTGGCCAGCGATTCCCGTGCTCCCCTCGGGGAGATTTGCATTCTGGGTTTTTTAAGTCAGCAGTGCTGCATGATGCTGCACAATGGAAAACAGGATTTACCAAAAATCCTTGATGCATAAACAAAAGCTTTTTTATTTCTTTTTTTTTTTTTTTTAATGCACAAGTGTGTTTTGAACTGATATTATGGAAAAAAATAGTTTGTTGTCCCACTAGATTCCCTTATTGAACAATATTGGCATTAAATAAAAGAGCTGAATCATAGGGTGACTTCTTTATTTCTTCTTACTGGCTCTGGTTGTATGTGATCATGTGTCAACAGAGCATTCATTGGGTTAGTCATTTCTGGACCAGTGTAGGGTCACTTGGGATTCACAGGGCTAGGATTATACCCTCTCTTCACAGCAATGCCAATTGTAGGCCTTATACAGATGAGAGCACTGAGTGAGAAATAAAGTGCATGGTGGATGAAAGGCTTAACTGAATCGCTTTCAGCCCATTGTTAGTCCAGGGGAGCTTAGCGGGGATAAGAGGGTAGCAGCCCGCTTTGAAATTCCCTTGAACAAGTGAATAGGAGCTCCCCATAAAGCAGCGCATGAAAGAAGCCTGCCTGTTTTTTCCTGCCATAACAATAGCCCGTGCAGGCTGTGAGAGTTTGGGGAAGCTTGGCTGATTAAACTGCCCACAGCTCCAGGTTGGGGGGCGGCTGGAGGGGGGGAGCAGCCCTGCCAAAGGCCCGGGTCCTGCTGCGGAGCCACTTCCCCGGGCGTCCCCGCTCCATCTGCGGGGCTGGGGGCGGGCGGGTAGCGAGGCGGTTGTGTTTTGGGAGCCGGAGAGGTAAATTGGCACTTCTTGAGGCTCGGCTGAAGTATAAGGCTGATGTAAAACTTCCTTTACGGAGACGGAGGGCCGCTGCCAAGATGGCAGTAAAACATTTGGGATTAGTTCCTGGCACCTGGCTCTGCCGGCTCCTGAAGGCACCGTGCATGCGGTGGGGGCACCAGCCCCACGGCTCCTGCGGGCCGTGCCAGGGGGCTCTCCTGCTGCCAGGCTTTGCCACTTTTTCAGCAGGGGACCCGGTTTTATTCTGCTCCGCCAGGGCGAATGGAAATGAGTTCCTTTGGCTTGCGTTGGTATCGACTGAAGAGCAAAAACTTGTTCTGGAAAAGTCTGTCAGACGTAACAGCAAAGGCAGTTTTTAAAAAAATATATCTAAAACCTCAACTGTGCCGGACTTTGGAGAGGTCTCCAAATAATGCACAAGCTGCCTTTTTTTATTATTTTTTTTCTATGTTAGATGCCAGGGATCAGCCTGTGTGCCTATGTTTTGTAACAGCCACAAAGCATCATGCAAATGTATATTTCCATTTCTTGATTGGGGAGGGGGGGGAGAGGAAAGGGGATTTTTTTTTATTTGCTTATATCTTATTTATGGATTTACTTTGGACACAGGGGAATGCTGCTGAGCAAACTTCAAATATTACCTTATCTTACAAACCAGGCTTTTGATGTTGGCAAGATCAGAGGCTTGTTTCAGAGCCGTTGCCAAATGAAGATGGGAGTGAATGCATATGCGCATGAGTCTGATATTTCAAAGCAGCAGTAAAACTACATTCAGGTTAGGTCAGGCACATCTGAGTCAAAAGGCTAAGATAATTGGCTCAGCTTAAATGGCAGCTGACTGGGTAGAAGACTTCAAACTAGTATTTCCCCCAGAAAAAGATTGGCTTAGCCCCAGCCTGGTTAGCTGAAATGTTTATAATTAAACTCTACTATTTAGTGCCTAAACCCTGTAGCTCCTCAGCCCACAGCCTTCAGTAGCCAAGAAGGTGAGTGCAAATGTTTGTTGCTGGAGCATGGGGAGAGGCTGCACCAAGAGGAGCACCTTCGTGCTTGGCATTGACCCTAAACCCGTGTTTTGTGCTGGAGCCTCTGGCAAAGCCCAGCCTTTTTGTTTTAAAGGCACTTTCTCCTCATCAAGGGGGGTTGGGGTTTTGCCCCCCACCGTATCTGTTGGCTGTACTTAGCCTGGCTGCAGCTCTGCCTGCCTGTCCCTCCTGCAGTAGGTGACCACATTTTGTTCAGCCCTTCTAATCTGGCATTGTCCGTTCTCCCCCATTTCATGTGGAAGGCCCAGATTTAGAAAGCACTCATCAAACTGGCTATAAAAGTCCCTCCTCATTCTCCAGGCTGACTTTCCCAAGCTGCACTGCCTTCCCATCACAGTGAAATACCTTTTTTTTTTTTTTTTTCCTTTAATTCTGCACTTCGTTACAAGTTGTAAAACTCTTCTGACAAGGCAGGGCTGTAAAAGCAGGGAGCAGGAGGCTTGATCTGGGGCTCCGCTGTGCAACCAGAGGAGGTTTAGGGGAAAGGAGCGGCCTTCACACCGACCTGAACAAGGGCAGATCTTAAATAAAGAGAGGAGCCGCGCTCTTGAGTCGACTGTTGCAGGGCTTTGCTTTTCTCCTCCTTTTCGAGCCACCCTGCCCGGCTCCTGTTGGAGCTCCTGCTCCTTCGCTCATGGACCAACCCTTTGGGCAGAGGTGGTCCCACAGCGCAGGGAACACGGGGACACCCCACAAGGAGAGCTGCACCCAGCCTGGTACAAGGGCTGGGGATGTGGGGATGGCATCTCCTGCTGGCAGACCCAGCGGGAGGGAGGTGAGGAGCTCCTCCTTGTCCCTTGGTCGTGGCCTTGGGTGCTGAGCACAGACCCTCAGCATCCCCCCTGCACTCCCCTCTGGGGCTGCCACTGATGGAGGACACCTCCTCTGCCATTGACTGCTAACGGGATTAGACCTTTCTGTATGGGTGCAGGTAATGTGCTCACCCTGGCGTTGACTTACCTTTCAAATGTCTGTTTTACTCATTATTCCCCGTACTGAAGGTCTTCCCTAAGAGACCTTTATCTCAGCAAGCCTCAGCGAACAGATGCTTCCCTGAAGGTGCAGCTCAGTTGGCTTTCACTCAGGATTTGCTCTTCCCCATCCTTCCCCCAGGCTCATGCAAGCAAGTCAGGTGCCCACGCACGGAGCACAAACACTTGGGGGCCACCAGCAGCTGCGGTTGGTGGCCACGGCCAGCTGCCTCCCCACAAGGCAGCCCCGTGTTGTGCAGGGGGCACAATCAGCTCCTTTCACTTGGAGCACAATGCACGCTCACAGGCTGCGTCTGCAGGAGCCTGGTGATCATCTTGTGGCATCACAGACTGCCTGTGGGCTCCCAGCGTGCTTGCTCTCGTTATCAAGATTTTTCCAAGTTCACGAAGATGAATTTGTTCTGCTCTTTCACTCTGGGCTTTGCGACTTCGTCTTGCCCATCAAAACAGTCACTCCAAGAGCCACTGAAGGATTAGCTGAGCTCTTCACGAAGGCCTGAGACAGGGCGCTTCAACCCGTGAGCGTGGAGCGGTGGGATCTAGCCATCACCTCCAGACAAGGGACCTGACACCCCGGGGTGGCATCCCCTCGTGTGTCGGCTCTGGCCATGCACCCAAAACGTGTCTTCGCACCACCAGCATGGCCTGGGCACGTGGGGCTGCTGCTGCCTGCTCGGCCACCACAGCTTTCTGCTGTGCTGGGGATGAGTAAGGTGTGGGGGCAGAGGGATGAAAGGGACTGGGCCGGAGATCAAGGTTATTCCACGAGTCTGAGGGAAGGGGTGGCAGCAGACATTCAGGATTTCCAGGCACGCTCTTCTGGTTGTCCCCGCTGTCTGCGGGAGGCCCTTTCATCCCAACCGAGGGAATTTTTTTATTTTATTTTGCGTGGCCGGATGAGAACGCCCCGCGTCACCTCAAGCAGGCCGTGCAGTGCTCTCTTGGCACCCGTGCTCCTCTCCTGGCCTCTCCTCGTGGTTTTCTGGCCATGAGGCGAGTGACGTTGTGCCGAAGGGCATGGCCTGCGTTTACTTGCACCCTGCAGTGGCCAGCTGGTGCTGGGCAGCCCCAGGGCAGGAGAAACATCTCGAGAGCTTCAGTAGGGCTAAAGGTTGGGAGCAGCCCTTTGGTGGCCATCCATCGCCAGCCTCCTTCTTCTTGTTTCCGTAGTGCCCATGTCCCATGGGGTGGTTTAGGGCTAGAAGAAAGTTGTGGTCTCAGCCTAATTTGGCGGTGAGAATTGCAACAAAGCTGAAAGGCAAAAGCTTCGGCCTATCAGCGGAAGGGCCTTTCAGGGAGATGCCTCAGAAGTGAAGCTAATGGGATCTTTGGGGCCTCTTCTTGTGGAGTTGCCTTCAGCTTGCTGCTCAGCCATGCAGATGGTGGCACAGCCCCTTCCCGAGCTGCCAGGTGACTTATCCTGGCCTCAGGTGACATCCAGGGCACTTGGGGCAGCTGGGAACAGGGGCCTGGAGCAAGCCCAGGGTATTTTAGAGCCGATGGAGAACTGGCTGGGTTAGGGCCCGGGGTGATGGCGTGGAAGCCAGGCTGATCTGCCGTGCCGTGCATCCAAGAGCCCCAGCTGACGGTGACCTCTCTTCCGTGTGCAGAGATGGGATCCCCCCGTACAGAATTGGGAGCAAGAAGCAGCTCCAGAGGGAGATGCATCGGAGCGTTAAGGCCAACGGTCAAGTTTCTCTACCTCATTTTCCGGTAAGTTCAGGTGGGAGCTGCAGGGCCTGGGACAAACCCTTGGGATGTTGGAACACGTGGAGGGACGGGAGCAGGGGAGGGGCATGTTTCCATCCTTGTCCAGTGCCAGAGCTTTCCAGGAAAGACCTTGCTCAGCATCAGGCAGGAGCCGTGTGCTTTCAGCATCCTTGCAGAAACCTGCTTACGCACAGGCGCATCTGGTCATCACCTGAAAGCCAGGTGCTAATTAGGGCTCTTCCATGGCACTGAATTTGCCCTCCTGGTCTAAATTCAAGCGTGGATGCTCTGGTGAGGTCCAGCAGAGCGTCGGCTGCAGGTGCAGGAGCCGGGCACCGCCTTGACACCTCCTCGGTGCCGCACGGACCAGGGTTTGCCTTGCGCGCATCGCCCTCAGCCTTCAAAAGCACCCCATGTGTCAGCTGGCAGGAAGGAGGCTCTCCCGAAAGAGAAACATTTGCAGCAAATATGTGCCTTCAGAACTCTCGCTGCCTTGCTTTGAGGGGGTCCAGTTCGTGGAGCTGCCTCGCTCTTGAAAATTAACTCGCTGACTTGCTAATTCAGTTGACTCGCAGGCTCCTGATTCCTGCAGTGAATAAACTGTTTACACAGACAAGTATAAACTTATCTTGTCTTGAGATTAATATGCTAAAATTCCTCTTTCTGCTGTCTTAAGCAGCAAGAAATCATAGATGATATTTCTGGTGGAGGGGGGTGGTTTATGTGGTTTTTCTTTTTGGTATTTTTTTTCCCTTCCTCCATAAAGAAAGTTCTATAGCCTGAGCTTGTAAATTAGATTATTTTGTCCCAGGGCGTGCAAATCGACTTTCTCTGTAAGGCAGTGCTTTGATCAGGGACTGAATAGAGCCAGCTTGTGTAAGAGTGACAATTTCCAGCAGAGTGGCCTTTTTCTACCCTCACATCATTTCTGGAGCTAAGTGGTTGCCGGAGAGAGGCCCCACCTCATCTGGTGGGTAGTATGTGAAAGAGTTGGCAGTTCAGCTTTCTGCTTTCAGCAAAAAAAAAAAAAAAAAAAGGAAAGAGTGAAAGTAGGGGTGAGGGGAGTGGAGTGGGGGCGCGTGGGGGTGGCAGGAAGGAGGGGAGAGTCAGGTGGGTGCTTTCTTTTTCCCTTCCTCCCCCCCCCCAATTTGCCTACCATGTTTGCTTCTTTTGGCAGAAATTCTCGTTTTGCCTTTTTATATTCTGCACTTGATTTGGAGATGTTCCCTTTTTCCCTTGATAGATCTGCTTGAGGCAGCCAAGCTCAGCAGTGTAGCACCGCTAGCCTGCAGCAGCTTTCTTCATTTTCTGTACAAAGAGATGGAGGGGGGGGAAGAGATCTAGGACACTGTTGAGACAACACTACCTCAAAGGTGCCCAGTGTGTAGCCAGGAAATAAATTACCAGTACTTCTCTGATCTGCAACCGTTTGACTTCTTTTTTTTTTTTTTCTTTCCCTTTTTCTCCCCCATCTTATTTTTTTTAATTTCCAACTCCTTTCTGTTTATACTCACTTTATTCCTTGAGTTAAAGTCTCTCCCTCCCACCTCAGAGGTTTTTTTTTTTTTTTTTTTTTTTTGATGTTTGACAACAGTCTTTGAAGATTTTCTACTTCAGAGTAGCTACTGATGGGCTGGTTGTACTACAGAGAGAACAAGCGGGGGTTCCTCAGAGTGCGACCAACTGCTCCTGCCGAAGGCAAACGCTGGTGGGGAGGATGTCACTCCATGAGGCCACAGCACTAGCTCATAAAAATCCAGAGCAGACCATGCCTAGTTGCGGTCGTCTTTTTCATCCAAACATGGATACACAACAAGCGTAGCGGGGCCGGCGATGCTGCTCCGGCTAAGCGCCCGCGCCCCGCGCCGCCCGCTAAACATGCCTTGTGCCTTCTGTCCCCGCTCCTTGTAGAGGACCCACCGGCTGCCCAAGGAGATGACCCCGGTGGAGCCGGCTGCCTTCGCTGCAGAGCTCATTTCCCGGCTGGAGAAGCTGAAGCAGGAGCAGGAAACCATGGACAGTCTGGAGGAGAGGCTGCAGCAAATCAAGGAGGTAGGAGGATTAACCCTGCTGGGACCGGGCAGAGATCCCGCATGCTGCTGGGCTGGGGGAGGCAGCAGGGCTGTATCCTGCCTGCTCTGAGGGCACAGGGGGGAGCGCAGCTCCCGTGGGATGGCTCTGCGGTGGGCAAGCCAGGGTGGGGATGTCCCAGCTTGTGTCTCGCTGACTCCCCGACCTCTTCAATTATTCCTAATGCTTCACCTCCAGGACGAGGAGAAGGAGGGCTCGGAGCTCCCCGCCAGCCTGCAGAGCAGTCGGGAGGTGGCGAACCCCCAGCACCCGCAGCACCCGCTCTCGCTCCTGCCGTCCGGCAGCTACGAGGAGGACCCCCAGGCCATCCTGGACGAGCACCTCTCCCGCGTGCTGAAGACCCCCGGCTGCCAGTCCCCTGGCATGGGCCGGCACAGCCCCCGCGCCCGCTCCCCCGATCGCCTGCCAGGAGGCAAGCTGCAGCCTGGCGTGGCCTCGCCGGCCGCCTGCACCCTCCTGGGTAAGGGATTTATCACCAAGCAGACCACCAAGCACGTCCACCACCACTACATCCACCACCACGCCGTACCCAAGACGAAGGAGCAGATCGAGGCGGAGGCGGCTCAGCGGGCACAGTGCTGCTGCCCTGCCGGCAGCGACTACTACTGCTTCTCCAAGTGCAAGGGCCACCTGAAAGGCACGGACCCACCTCTCCCTCCGCTGGAGCCCTTCGGGTAAGCCGCGAGCCTTTCTCCATCCCACCCACCCAAAAGACAGCAGCCCACCCTCCTCCCGCAGTGGGATCGCTTGGGTGGGTTGTGGTCGGTGCTGCTCAGGGTGCGTGGGGCAGAGCAGGTGACTAACCACGGGCTCGTGTCCCCTTCTGGCCACCAGCAGGACGGGCACGCTGACCAAGAGGCCGGGCAGAGGAGCGGAGAGCGTCGCCCTGCCGGCTGGGGACGGGGGGCTGCCCGGCCCCGGAGGGGTGCAGCTACCTGGCGGGGAGGCGGACCGGGCGCAGAACGTCTGGCAGTGGATGCTGGAGAGCGAGAGACAAAATAAGCACAAGCCCCATAGGTAAATACGCAGCTGTCTACAGCAATATCGCTCCCGGTAAATATTTATATATTACACGGGCTGTCTATTTTTACAATCGCTAAAAACAAATGAGACTCTTTGCTCCTCCGGTTTAATATAAAAGCTGTTCCGCAGAACCAGAAAAACCACAAAAATGTCATGTTTTTGGCAATAAACCTCCTTTCATGTTATGACAGACTTTTGAGAGGGAGCGAGCAGAATAGGAGCTGCTATTAAAGTCATATTTTCCAGCTTTTCTAACCCGACTTCTTCCCCTCCCCAAGCACACAAAGCACAAAGAAGGCCTACAGCTCCGACTTCGCCAAGGGGGCCCCCAGCGAGCGCCCCGGCCGCCACCACCCCTGGGGGACCGGCAGCCACCCGCGGGGGGTGCAGCCCGCCCACCCCTTCGTCCAGGACCCCACCATGCCCCCACTCACGCCACCCAACACCCTCGCCCAGTTGGAGGAAGCATGTCGCCGGCTCGCCGAAGTCTCCAAGCCTCAGAAGCAACGGTAACGGCGGCAGGAGGGACGGGGCGGCCCTGGCTGGGTTTGGTGCTGGGATCTGGGGAGCAGTAGGGGGTTTGCCCTGGGTAGGAGTGTCAGCCAGGGGTGTTTGCTGGGTGCTGGTTGTGCTCTTCTTCACCCAAACGGAGGCTGGGAGCTAGCAAGGCTGCAGCAGGCGCGTGTGAACGCGTGGACGGTGCCTTCCTCACGGTGTAGGTAGAGGTCCAGATCAGGAATGGGGCTGGACCGTGGGGATGCATGACGGCACAGCTTGGCCAAGCCCCAAGGATGAGCCTCCTTATTCCAACCCCACCCTACCCCGGCACAAATAGTTTGAATCCTAGGCTATTACTTCCACTCTTTTGATGGCTGTAATTTGCCCATTTTTCCTCTGGGCCGGACTCCAGCTACATACCAAGTGGAGAATTGGACTGGTTATCATTCATTTGGGTATGGAAGGATCATTAGCCCACAGCATTTTTAATTCTTCCTTTGATTGTTTACAACATATGAGGGTTGATACAAAGAGCGAACTTAATGACCCACAGGAGATTTCAATTAAGCAGATCGTATTTCAACAATTTTTAAAAAGATCTTTTTCTTTTTTTTTGTCTCCTCTCCCCCATTTGTTCCCCCCCCCCCCAACTTCAGATGTTCAACCTCAAATCAGCAGAGGGATCGAAACCACTCAGCTGCTGTTCAGGGGGGAAACACCCCTTTTTGCAATGCAAGTCTCATGACAGAAGAGTGAGTATTGCACATGGATAAAAGGATTGGGAAATATATATATTATAATAATTTTATTTTCATTAAATAGATTGTGCTTTGAAAAGAGGGAAAATTTTTATATCTGAAGTTTTAGTCTTTCAAACATTCTTCTTAAAGAAAGAACAAAACATTTTCAAATCTTGTCTCTGGCTCTTTTTAACTGGCATTCCTGTAAAGTGGACAAAGATTGGATTAGTCTAATTACAGGATGGTTCTTTTAACAAGAAATCTGCTACAGAGAGGTCTAAAATGGCCTAAATAATTAAAGTTTTCTTTCTTACCCTCTTCATCTTAAGCAATGAGTAATGTTTGAAGTCCAGACTGAGCCACCTGACTAGAGCCTTTCATTTTTAATTGGTTGACCTTAAGTCCACCAGCTGTCTTTGCTAGCAGCTTTTTTTCTGAAGCCACTCTACAAAGACTTAGAACAAATTAGGAAGACTAAATTACTGCGGACTAACACTTTGTGACCTTTTGACATGCCAAGTGTACATTGCCTCAGCAGCAGTTGTAGATTTGGCTGCATGGCATTCACCAGAGCGTTGCCATTTTGCTGTGTAATATTGTTTTAATCATTCTTTAAGAAGGGTTCCTTAATTTCAAACGACAAGATCCGGTTAATTTTATCCTTGCTGTTCCCGAGTAAAAATAAGATCACCTGTGTACTTCAGGTGAAAAAGTCTTGGAGTAATTTTACTGTTAGCTGTTGCTGGTTGCAGGTACAGTTGTGCATGAGAAAGGAGTTTGTCAGATGCTTTGTGTGAAGGCAGATGAAATGAATCTTTTAAAATCAGACATGTACAGTGCTTGGGCCTGGGAGGTGCTTAGCCCATGGTGAGCCCTATGCACGCTCATCTGGACCTTGGTCCTGATTTTACAGCAAGTTCCTAACCTCAGTTCTCCCCTCCACAAACTGGGACTGAGTCTCTGCAGCTCAGATGCACCCTGAGGCTGGGCGCTTTGTGATGCTGATATTTCCACCATCAAAGCAACCAGGAGCTGCTGTCAGAGCCCAGCATCCCACAGGGCTAAGTGCTGTGCAAACACAGCATGACAAATTCACCTCGAGTACAGGAATATCTGACTTTCAGGTCACACCCACTGTATTTCTGACCAGCATTACGTGGAGACTGAGCGCAGTGAAACTGCTTGTTCTCAAGTGGAAAAATAGAGTTTTTGTGTGTGTTGTTTTTGTTTTACAGTCACAAAGAGCCAAAGAAACTCCCGGTTGTTCACACCTCTCAGTCTAGTGAGTTGGTTGTCACCTATTTTTTTTGCGGAGAAGAAATTCCCTACAGGAGAATGTTAAAGGCCCAGAGCCTGACACTTGGGCACTTTAAAGAGCAGCTGAGCAAAAAGGGAAATTATAGGTAAGAATCTTTCTCATTTGTTTGTTCTTTCATGTACTGAAATAAGACAAAAGAATCAGCAGATATTTTTGCAGATCTGCCCACAGCAACACATTTACATCACCTTTTGGAGCCTGCAGCTTTTCTATTCTTATTCTCTTCCCACTCAAACCAAGAGCAGCTTGGAGATGGAGCAATGGGACAGGCTGCACTCCCTGAGCAGCAGCTTGCCTACTGGGCCACCTCCTCTCCTTCTCCCTCCCCTGCCTCTTTCCAAGTTGCATAAACACGCAGGCTGCCAAGCCTTGTGCTACAGCTCTGGTCCAAAAAAGCTGACTACCAGGTGAATACCTCACCTTGCAGGGAAGGCCTGGAGCCCCTGGAGTGGGGTGGGTCGTGGGGTTCACTTTACAAACCAGGGGCGTCAACATTCGTACTGGTTCTGTCCTCCTGTTGCTACTATATTATTTTTTGGTGTGTGTTTGTAAAATGGGCACAAGGCCACCCCTGTCCCACAGCTCCTGGTGTTTGTTTGAATAGTGTTGCTGTAAATCCAGTAAGTGGAAGGCTGGGATACGCTTCTGAGCAGACAGGTAGCTGAGGTGCAAGCCAGTTTGTTTCAGCTCTTCAAAAGCCTTTTCTCTTTGTTAGGGGAAAAAACACTGCCCTGTGGGGAAAAATCCACCATTGATACTGGGTTTTTCCTCAAACAGCACCAGTGAACCCTGTGTGTCTGGTTTCCAGGGCCCAGTTTAGCCAGTTTGCTCCTTCCTTGCTCCCGTTCCCATGGCAGTATCTTTGTTGGCTGTTTTTTTGCTGTAATCTCCCAGTGGATTTGGGTGCTAGTGGGATCATCTGTCTGCCCCTTCTTGTACATGCTGTGCGGGGGGGTGAAGATCCAGCTTTAAGGTTTGAATTTGCACTGAATTTGGCACTTCTTCAAAGAGCCAGGCAGCCTGCCCTGTAACTGGCAGCCTCGGATTTAACCTCCAAATGGTCATTTTGTTTTGTTAAGAGGACTTTCCAGCTGGTGCACCATGGCTGGCTTCCCTTTAGCTTTGGAAACTCTACCTATGCAGCTCAGAAATCACCCTGGGGAGCTCTCAGGCTGGGGGGTGCTGAGCTGGGGTCTGTCTCTGGATGCTGCCCAGTGAGGCTGGGGCTGAAATATTGCCAATCCTGCCCCCAAATCATCTTTGCAGCCCGCCCAGCTGCCATCAGATGGCAGCAACCTGCAAGTACACCCAACCTGGACAACCTCCAGGGTAGGTGCTGGTGTTCCTTGCACCCTTGCACCACTTCTCAGCTTTTACAGTCTCGCACTGCCCACCGTGCATTTCCTCTCACTACAGACATGGATGCAGCCCCGTAACCCAGTTGCAGCCCAGTTTGCTCAGCCTCACCACGGTTTGCTGCTGCTCTGTTCTCTGTGGCTGTAGTACCCCTCTATACACCACCCCCTCTAAAAAAAATAATCTTTTTTTGTGTGTGTGTTTGTTTTCTGTGACAATTTTTGTGCGATGACTGAGTGCTGGAGTGGGATCCTAGAACCTCTGTGGCCTGAAAGCCCCTCCAGGTGCAATTATTTGTGCCTTGTCAGACTGTAATTACTTTAGAAAATGTTTTTAAGTGACTGACAAGGATGAAACAATGTTTTGCTTAGATCTCACCCCTTTACACCTGGGTAAAGACAATACTGAAATTTATAAAAGGAACTTGGGTACGTGCCCAGTATTTTATCTTGCACAGACACAAGGTGAAACTAATTACACAAATGTGTGTACCTCCAGGGAATCATTTTGATCTAAGCTTTGACTTTTGGCTGGACTTTGAGTGAAACTGCGGGTGACCTTCAGGGAAGAGGGCCGCAGTGCCCAGAGTAGCGTGTGTGTTACGGGGAGGCACTAACTAGGCTGCTTTGGTCACATCTGGCATTGATTTCTTTTTAAGGCACATTTAATAAGCATGTCTTTGAAGCCTTTGCCTTTCATTTAATGCACAAAGACATGCATAAATGCTCGACTCTCCAAATTCTTTATTGATTGAATCAGTTTGTGAGGCGGGTACCTCGGGCCCTGTCACTGCTCCTCCTCGAAGCCGAGGCCTGCGCCCGCTGGGCCATGGGGCAGCCCCGCAAAAAATTGCTGCTTTGCTTTCCCCACCCCACCCCCCCCCCAAAAAAAAAAAAAAAGAAGGAATTAAGCAGTGATTTAATACTGATGGCGTTAACAAAAAACAAACACACACACACACACACACAAAAACTGGGTGGTGTCGGGTAATCTTAACATGGCAGTGGTTCAAAACAGAGCTGTAACACCAGGCCTGCTCGGCTCTATTGGTGCCAGATGTCCAAAAAAAAAAAAAGAAAAGCAAGGCTTGCCACATAAAATATGTTTCAATGGAAAGCCCATTTCTGAGCAAATAAGAGCAGAGCGACTTGTTTGAAGATGTTGTGGGGGAGGATTTTGCTTTGCCTCCTCTCCTTTTTTTTTTTTCCCCTTTTTTTCTGTGAAATAAGGTTGTAATTATGTAAAAGGTCATAGCGTGTTTTCTCAAATAAAAATTTTGTAAACACAGCCAGCACTTCAGCTTGTGGAGGAAGTTATTGGGAAGAACGGCTGTTATCTGGAGAGGGGCGGAGAAGGGGAAAGGGAAGAGAAAGTTCTTTGTAATTCATTCAAACTTTCCTTGTTTTTTTGGTTTTGTTTCAAGCCCGCTGGCCTGGGGAATTGTGGCCTTGACCTGCAGCATTAACGGTGGTGGGAGTTGTGCCATTGCCTTCAGTGAGCGCAGGCTGTGAGGAACTTAAATGAGATGTTTTCCTTGCTGAACCTTTAAAGACACAACATGTGTCAATTCAGCTTGGACTGACCTTACAAAAATAAATCCTAAACATACCTTGACTAAATGTAGCTGCTTCAATCTCTGTAACCAAAAAGCCAGCTTTTATCCCCCTACCAAAATAATTTTAACTTACCCTGAAAATAAATAGATATGAAAGTCATCCTTACTGCGTATGTTAAAAATGCGCAATAGAACATTCCCTGCTTAAAAACGAAATTCTAACAGCGTGCCCTGGCTTTTTCAGTTTTCCCAGTAAAAGTGAGCTTAATTTGCTCTGCTTTTTTGAAAAACTTTCACCTAGCAAACAGCTGCTAACCCCAGTTGTCTGGAAACGCCAGGGGAGGGGTGTGGGAAGTGTTGATTTTTTTTTTTTTGGTAATTCTGATGAAGGTTTTTCCATTTCTGGTGATCAGATGGGAAAGCACTTTTCCAAGAGAGCAAGGGAGCAGGCATGTCCGAGGAGGTGTGCGGTGGCAGACGGACAGGCTCCCTAAATGCTACCCCTCTGAATGGAAGCCCTTCATTTGTGCATATGCAATTAAGCAGCCTTAGAAGGAAGAAAGCTAGAAACGGGATAAAAGGAACCTTTAATCAAGAAGCTGAACGGTCTAATTCAGGATAATAGAGGGGTCCTTACTGTTTGACACAGGAGGGGTGGGGGGTGTTTTTTGTCTCTGGGAGCATTGGCTTCATGATCTAACGACCCAAAGCAAAAGAGAAGGAATGCAGGACACTGCTACTTGACCTTCTGGTGTCACGTCTTGCAAGCTAGATTGGGGTTGCTCTTTGCATGTGACCGCTAGGAAGCATCAGAAAACAAATACAGTAGTTTCTGTCATTTAAAATGGATATGTGAATTAGGCACTTTGTTGTTTCTGATGGGGAGCTCCCAGTTTTTCTGTAGCAGTGCCACAGAGTTTCAGCTGCTGCTTTGCAGGAAGCTGGGCAGGCTTTCTTTTAATCCATCTGTATGCCTAAAAAGCCTCTCCTTTTAATAACAGTTGCTAATTTTAATGTTGGGCCTAGGCTTTGAAACAAGAAAACACATGAAAGAAAGAAGGTGGTGAGAGAGGGGAACCTTAAGAATGCCTCGCTTTGAAATCGTATTTATTTATTTTTTAAATAAGATATTTGACCAGAAATCACCGCGCTTTCTAATTTTCCTTACTGCTAAGGATACCCACTGCCAACGCGTGTGATTTACTCACGGTGCTGTAGAAGCTGCTGTCACTGCAGAGGAGCGTGCTCAGCCTCGCTCCCTCCATCCCATCGCCGTCCCCGCTCACATCCCTGCAGAGCCGGGGACGCTTTCATGTTGCTGGACCTGACCTGCCCTGAGGTTTTCCTGGCCACGCTGGGAGCTGGAGGAGTGTCCTAGGAGGGAGAGATTGAAAATGTTGTGGTTTAAAGAGCTGCCAAAGCATCCTTTACTTTACCTTTTGATTTTTTTAACTGTGTTTTAATTCTCCTCACCACAGATACTACTTCAAAAAAGCAAGCGACGAGTTTGACTGTGGTGCAGTGTTTGAAGAGATTTGGGAAGATGAAACAATTCTGCCCATGTACGAAGGAAGGATTCTTGGGAAAGTAGAAAGGATCGATTGATGGCATCTGTGTTTCTTAAGAAAATTTAAGCTAGAAAAGTCTTTGGACACACAACAGTAGTGATGACAAGGAAAAAAACTCTGAAGGAAAGTTTTGAACCAATGAAGAAAAAAAAGTGAAGTCTCTGAAGACTTTGCTGAATTAGCCTTAGAGGAAAAAAATGGCATTTATTATTCATGAGTTGGGTACTGAGATGATAAAAACCCTGAACTATTTATTAAAAACATGACCACTGTTGGCTATTGGAGATGCAGACTGTGTTTGAGAGACTTCCATACATAATATATGATTTCCTGGGGATCTGAAATCTATGGACTAAGAGAAACTATGTATAGCTTACCTTAACAGTAATCCTTATTGATATTTATTGAACAGTCTGTTTTCCCTTAAGTCCAGTTTTTGGATATGCTGCTTTAACAATGGAGAAGAGAGGGGCTGGGAAGTGGGGTGATGGGAGGAAGGATTATTTTATTTTTTTATATTGTTCCCACTATCTAAAATTTAGGAGTATGGCCAGGAGCGCATTGACGATTTTTTTTTTGAAGGGGGAGGAGGGAAGGACCGATGTTGTGCCCAATATTTCTCCAAGTGAAGATAAAACTTCTAAAGGAATAATAATAATAATAATAAAAAAGAAATAAAAATACTGTCCTACCATCCATCTAGAGACCGGTGCATTTTAATCTATGCTGCTCTAATTTGAAATAAAGGTCTTAAGCATGAAATACGTTAGATGCAATATAACACCACCAACTTGCTATTTTGTCCATGGATTTCTGTGGTGTGAGGTTTTTGCTTTGCTGCTGTCAGTGTTGAGGGGGCCGTGTGGTGTCCAGCGCCTATCTCAGTCGAGGTGAGCTAGAGCAAAACCCAAGTGTGGAAGAGCTGTAGAAGGAGCCATCCAGTTCCCATTTCCATACGTAACACCCCAAAAGGACACATGGCAAAAGCCAGGTTAAAAACCCGCATGTATCCCACACAGCTAGCTAATTTCTTAGCCACTCTACTTCAATGTTAGCACAACTTCTATTTAAACGCCATGTAACTATGACGAGGAGTATTTTCAGATCGTTGTGGAGCGTGTGATTCGTTGTGTGGTGGTTTTTGGTGGTGTTTTTTTGTTGTTGGTTTTTTTTTTGTTTTTTTTTTTTTTTGCCTTACCCTCACGACACCCATTGAAGGCAATGGGAGGTGTCAGCCCAGGCTCTCTGCAGCCCTTTGGGAAGCTTCACGTGTGCGTGCGTGTGCGTGGGTGTTAGGACAGCGCGACCCTTTCCCGAGGAGGACCTTGCATTTCTACAGTTGGGTTTTGTGTTGATTAAGTTAATCTGTGCATTCTGTTTGCCATTGCTACTTCGTGTAAGTCTGTATATATTGTAGAAAATGTATGGTGGAAATATTAATACACTATCTCTAGTGTTGTTAAAATTTAATCAGTACAGTACCTGTGCCTGCATGGTGTTACTAGGCCATGCGTCGCCCTATATTCAGGGTTCAAGCTTTCCCTTGTTTGTTTAAGGGGTTTATGTATAAATATATTTTATGCCTTTTATTACAAGTCCTGTACTCATGACTTTTGCCATGGCATTTTGTTCTACTTATACTGTAAATTATGCATTATAAAGAGTTTCATTTAAAAAAAAAATTACTTGGTACAATAATTATTGTAATTAAGAGATGTAGCCTTTATTAAAATTTTATATTTTTCAAATTAATATTGTCTGACTTCTTTCTTTCCACCCCCTGATGTCTCAAAAGGTTTCTTCTCATGTGTGGTGGCAGCTGAAAACAGAGCTGAGCTCTGCCCTGCCTTCCTTCCCTCCTCTCCTTGGCAGGAGCTGCTCCTGCCGGGAAGCATTTGCAGCTCCAGTCGGTAAGGCAAAGCCTTGGGCTGGACTCGAGTGCAGTGATTAATTAAATCACGCACAGGTCCTTCAGGTGACTCGGGTACAAATTTGGCATGGCCTGCAAACCTGCCTGATGGGGGAGAGAAAGGCAGAATAGAGGAGGAGGATTTTCTCTCGGGATGCTGAAGCCCAGGAGGGATTTCTCAGACTCCCAATTCTGGCTCTCTCTGGGCAGCCCATGATGGCACATCATGGGCTTCGTGGTGAGGTGATGGAGGGTGGGCACATCCCTACCAGGTGCTCCTGGCTTCCAGCTCGTCTCCATCAGCCACCTGCAGCACCTGCCCGAGCCACCCCCACCTCTTGGCTCGCCTGCCTGCCTTTGGGAGGGAGCTGAGGGGTGAGCTGCTGACCGTGTGCCCGTCCTCGCACTGGTATTTGTGGCACAAAACCTATTTTATAGATGAACGACCTTAATTTGTTCCTGAGGGAAGCTGCCCATACCAGGGCTGGATTTGTCTCCCAGCTGTCGCTCAGACCTTGCCCGTCTCAAGCAAGTAACCCTGGGAAAGCAATTGTGGAAAAGCTTTTGGTCTGTCCTGTTGGTAACCAAAGCCAGCCTCTTTTCTTCTGCTAGACCAATGGCACCAACTACCTTTTTTTTCTTTTCCCTCCACCCTATTTTTTCTGTGAGGTTTTAAATTATCTGGGTTATTTTGTGTGTTTGAGAAGACTTCATTTAAAACATCAGTAAAACTTCTATCAAAGGGCTCAACTTCACACCGAGTACACAGAGCTCGGGACTGAATCCCGCACTTAAAGGGAGCCGCAGGCAGTTTTACACATTTAAATGGATGGTGCCTTGTTTTAAAAACCATCTGAAGTTCATGGGGTTCATCTTAATTGATAAGCTGGACATAACGGATGGGTGTAGGGAGACTTCAACAACATAAGGGAAGAAAGATTTTTTTTTTCTCTCTCTTTTTTTAGTCTACCATCAAAGGTTGGGAACTTAGCACTACATCGTAGTATTATTTTTCTTCTGCTATTAAAATGAATCACACTGTGCCTAATTCTTCTTGGGAAGATAAATGCGTTTGAGGCAGCTTGAAGCCATTCAGTGCCTCACAAGCCTTTGCATCTTTCTATCAATGTTCCAAAATACTCACCTCTGTTTTTTGGATGTCTGTAGAAACAAAATATAAAATGGCTTCAAATACATGGCAGGCTGTTTAGCGGAGATGAAAGGGTATTTGAATAGTCTTTTAAAAATGAATGAAAAGTGAACACTCTCTTCTGTTTCAATTATAAGTGGGACATGGAGATCGTTAGACACAACCTTAATGTGTGACACTCTGAAAGTGTTCAGCTACCTTCAGCATTTCAGAAACATTTTGTTTTTCCGCCTGTCTCGGGGTAAAGATGGTGATTACAGCTCTGTCTTGTCAGCATTTAGCTGGAATGGCAGCGTGGGAAAATTGCACGGTTACGACTTTAAAAGTACAACTTCAATTTTTCTTAAATGGCACGGAAGATACCTGTCTGTCTGGAGGAGCACAGCCCCCCCAGCACCCCAGGGCCCAGATTTCCAAGCCAACATCCCCCTGCAAGGAGCCGTGCTGCTCAGGCACTGCCTCACCACCCAGCACCGTGCCCAGCACCGAGCTGTGCAAAAGCAGCGCGGAGCAGGGCTCGCTGCGGGAAGGAATGTGTGAGCGAGACCTAACTGCTCCGTACGCCTAACTCACGCTAATACTTAACACTTTGAGCATTTTTCATCTTCAAAGCCTGCTGGAAACATTCATTAAGGCCCCGCAGCACCCGCGGAGGTAGGGGAGCTGCCCGCTTTGGGCTGCAGCGCCGCGCGTAATTGGCGGCGTGGACGGGGCAAGCGGCAGCCACGCCGGGCAGAGAGCTTCAAAGCCGTGGTTCTGCTCTGCAGGCTGGGTCATGGTCCAACAAAAACACAATTAAAACGTGTCGACGGACCTGTAACAGTCCTCGGGAGCGTTTGGGCCGGGTGGAGCCTGGAGCGAGCAGAGGGCTGGGGGGCTGTTATGGGCATGCATTGCCTGGAGGCTTTTTTTTGGGGAAATAAAAACACTTTCCCAAGTGCTTCACAGCTTGAGTTTGCTGGGGAGGTGTGAAGAAGTGCAACGGTCTTGCTCCATCCCAAATGGAGCCTGAAGTGGTGGGGAGTGGGGGCTGGGTTAGGGTTGTGGGCAGGAAGGAGGCTGCAGGGACATCTCACCTCGCCATCGTCCGAGGACCCCGAGCATGGGCACTGCCCTTCCTCCAGCAGCAACCAGGCTGCTCCGGGACACAAAGCAGGCTCAGCCCCCGCTGGCAGGTAGGTCAAAGCCGATGCATGACATATTTTGCTCCCCTGCCTCTAGCCTGAATGTCTGACGTCTGCCTCAAAGGCGGCAAAACTTCTGAGTCAGCGTCCAAAAACGCACGAAGCTGCCCCCGATATAACAAATAAAAATCCGCCAACCCCCTCAAGCCACGAGTCCTGTCTGATTCCTCAATTCCTGGCTTTTGGCGTGAAAGCAGGAGGCCGTGACGGTGTGACTAAGGGCACTGACTCACCCTGCTCTGCCTCGCGTTTGCCATCGTCCCCCGGTCCTGTGCCACGCCACCACCAGAGGGGCCGGGAGTTTCCTCTCCCTTGCCCGACACAATTAATAGCAGCCCAAGCACATCGGCCCTCTCTGTAGCCTTCCAGTGCTTTCCTGCACACCAGTTTGTCAGACCATAAAGCAAAGACATGACCATAAGGGTAGACTATAGGCATGAAACCCCCTCCTCCTCCTCCTCGCAGGTGCCCTGGTCCTGCAGTGTCTCCGTGCTGCTGCCCCCCAGCATTTCTCAGGGCTCTGTGAGGTTTTTTTCCCCCCATCGTGGGAAGTTTATTCCCTCTGAAACCAGGAGGCAGCCGTGCACCGGCCAGGCTGGCACCTCTGCTGCTTCACACCGCTCACCGGATTGCCAATGGTTGTTCCCTTCTGCTTCCACCTTCCATTAACCTCGTGTTCCTCAAGCACCTTCCTCCAACTGCTGCGCTCCAGGAGCAACCTCAGATTAATTAAAAAGGAAAAAAAGTAAGGAACGCTTGGGCTCTAAATGAGGTTCCTATCCCATCGCTTTCCAACGTGCTCTCTATTAATCACGGAGTCCAGAAAACACCCACGCTGAGGAGGCTGGAGGATTATTTAAAGCAAATCATCTTCCTTCCCCTTCTGTAAAAAGATCAGAACTGGTTCTGGATAGGGAAAGCTGCCCTGGTTCAGGCCCTTTCAATTATTCCCAGCAACATCCTCGATTCCTGCCCCGGCCCTGCCCAGCCTCCTCGCACAGCCCCCGTTCGCTCCTTCCCCCGTGGCTTCGTTAGCATGCTACTAATCATCACAGAGAGTCCCGGGCTCAGTTTTTCTGACATTTAAACTATGGCATGCCGTATGGCCTAGACTCTCTTTAGATTAAATGAATTTTGTGCTGCGTTTAATCTTCAGGGAGCACTGAACCCACGCAGCCAGAGAGGAGGCTAATTTTGGACACCACATCTAGGTGATAGCGTAATTTCAGGCAATTTCGGCTGACCTCCGTGGGCAATGCCCTTCATCTCTTTCACGAGAGGATCTATTTTTAGGGAAGAAAGCCCATTAAGTCTTGTCTTCCTTAATTCAGCGCTTCACTCGGTGTAATTTGACAGGTAGATTTTATTATTATTATTATTATTATTTTTAAAAAGAAAACAGAAAGGCCCTCTGGGAATTCTGGCTTTCAACATTTGTCTTGGGCCCTGCAGGAGTCTGGAACATCTCTGAACCCCACGGCTTTGAACCTACCACCTCTATTCCCGATGCGCGGCGCCTGCTCTGCCTCCTCATCTGCAGTCCCGGCGCTGCCACGGCCCCATCCCGCAGCTAAATAAATGGGATGCGTGGCCAGGGTGCTCCTGGCTTGGTTTTTCTCTTCCCTCCCCTCACAAAGCAATGAATCCTGGAGAGATGCTGATGTTTTGGCATTGTCCCTGTGAGGGGCTTGCCCCCAGCACCAACAGCCTGGCCGAGCAGCTCCCTCCTCCCTCCCCAGGCTGCCCACAGGCAGGGGCTCACCTGGGTGTGGGTAAGCCCAGGTAACCCTCAAGATCTCACCTAGACCCAAATTATGAATGGCAAAGAGTCCAGCAAAAAAAAACCTTTCCACCTTCCAAAAAACCCCAGAACCTGCAGGTGGCTGCAGCAGCCTGGCAGAGCTTGGAGCAAAAGCTCTGGGCCTTTTCTAAAGATCTTGGTTCCTCGCACCCTTACATCATTGAAGGTTTGGGGCAGCCCTACAAACACAGCATCAGGTTCTGATTGTTTCGCAGCCAGCTGCTAACCTGGCCATCCCGGAGAGGTAACACGCTGCAGGATTGCACTGGCAGACGCAGGGTAGGCGAGGCACACGCGGTGCAGCCGCAGCAGCCACCGCATACAACAGGATGAACGTCCCCAGTCAGCTGTGTTCAGAGACCGACCACCCTCCCAACAGCCCCAGCAGGATGGAGAGACAAAGGGCAGTGTTTAGGACATCGGCCCCAGAGGAGATGCTGGAAAACCAAAGGTGGTTTGGGAATACTGACAGGCACACGGGCAGGGAGCCCGCTGCAGCACGGCTGGGCAGGGGTTAAAGCCCGCAGCGCCTTGCTGCCATGCAAAAACCACCCGAAACACCGAGTTTTGCATTGAGATTCAAATGCCCGGATCAAAGCAGAGCTCCAGGAAGGAAGGGCCAATTTAGGTTGGAAGCGGAGAAAACTTTCTCAGCTAACTTCTGGGAAGCGAGGGAGGCAGCCGGGTCCCGGAGAGCTCCCATCCAAAAGGTGCCTCCAAGGGAGACAGCGGCGTGCCCGTGGGAGGGAGGAGGTGGCTCCCTCTCCCTCCCTCTCCTCCCAGTAAGGGAACTGGCACTGGGCACTGGCTGACAGCACACCCCGAGCCCTTTGGAGAGCGCTCGCCTCCCAGTCCGTGCTCCCTGCCCTTTGGGGCCGGCCTCTGGCCCGCAGCGCAGCATTTGATGGAGTAGCCAAAGCGCCACTTCCAACTTTTTCTTCCTTACGGTTCGTTCCAAAGCAAACAAACAAACGAAAAAAAAAAATCATAAAAATGTTTGAGAGTTTAGCTCTGCTCATTTACGACCATCTCAGCTGTCCTTCCTCCTCCGGGATCTGCTGCCTGACCTTGGTGAGGCTGCAGGAGGAGGGAGAGCTCTCACCTTGCCCGCGGGCCGGGGTGCCAACGGAGGGAGAAAGTGTCTTGTTCTTGTAGCATGGAGTGCTTTTGTGCTTCAAGGCTTTGTAGATTTGCAATGCCTTTAAAAACCCTCGCAACTGTCCAACATGGGGTGTTTAATTACCAGGTAAAAGAATTTTTTTAGACTCCATTTAATTATTTGATTGCACAGTAACCAAAGAGTGTAAGAGGGCTGTAGCCAGAAGGCACTTCAAAGCAACGCCTTGATGTTTCTTAGTGGGCATTAATGGTTTCTGAAGGCAGGAGATTGTTTAAAAAAAAATATTAAAACCCTCCTCATGATCCCGCCAGCAATCTCAAAAAAATGCATAAACACTGGAATCCTCTGCCAGGGAGGAAAAAAAGAGTTCAAAGGGATCTGAGAGTTTTCATGTAAAGTTTAGAGTTTAAGGCGTGACTGTTGGCTACGGAGCCCCACTGTTTGAACTCTTGTTTATTAAAAACAGTTTCCCAGCATTTCACAGGGTTCAGAAAGACAACAGTAAAGTGCAGCCTTTTTCACAGGGCACTGTTTAAAGGCTCCATTGATTTCTACCTATATGTTTTATCCTTTTTTTTTTTTTTTTTTTTTTTTCTTGATCAAATGCTGCAGTCAAGCACAATATCCAAGGGAAGGCTGAGCTGGGTACAAGGAGGAGAGAACTGCTCTGGAAGAAGGGTTTTGCTCTGTTTTTAAAGATACTTTTCAGCTGTTTGCTCCAGACGCTTGGTGCCCCAGAAGGCTGGATGACAGCAGCGTAAGGAAACGACAATTTGGCTGGCCCAGAGCTCCGACGGCCTTTTTGATATTATCGCCAACCCCCAGCCTTTGTCCGAGAACAAGCCTCAGTCAATGGCCAGCCAAACAATCACCACTTGGAAAGGAAAAGGAAAAAATCAGCTTTTTTCTCAGGGTGGGAGATAACCTCTCAGCCTGTCCTGTCTGGGCACGCACCTTATTTTTGACAAGCCCACCGCCACACCACGAGTTGTCTCATTCTGTGCTCAAATATTGCCTTTTTTTTTTTTTTTTCCCTGTGGCTTCAGCCAGCCTCATCTGCTTGAAAACCCCTGTTTTTTAAAGCCAGGGCTTTCTTTTCATCCAAGAAAAAAGCAAACCGAGGGGGAGAGGGAAGCGCAGCACGCTGCAGCTTGGCCCTGCCAGCGGTGGCGGGGGAAGAGCGGGGCGCAGATCCCTGCAGGACAAGGAGAGGAGCTCAGGGATACGTGGCAGCACTGGGAAAATCCTGCACTGTCCTGGGAAAAAAGCTTCCAGCCGAGTGTTTTAGCACGTTCTGAAGCCTAACTGGAGAGATCTGAAGATAACACAGCCCAGAGCCGCCCAACCTCAGCCTTTAACAACAGAGGCTAGCATCCATCCAGCGCGGGCCTAGAAGTATTGCCAGAAGACGTTATAAAAGGCACATTAAGAGCAGAATTAAAGCAAACATAAAACAAAACAAACAGAACCATCTGCTGAGCAGGTAGCCTGAGAATAAACCCCTTACTAAGGCCGTTCCCAAGGCTGAAGCCCCAACTCCAACCCCAACTTGGGTGACCCCGGCCGAGGTCCCCACGCCGGAGAGAAGAGCGAACGGCAGAGCAGGGTCAGGGACAAACACAGCGAAGGGAAAAGAGGGACAAACAATGGGAAAAGAGGGACAAACAAAGGGAAAAAAGGGTGTTCGGGAAGTGGGCAGGGTTTTGTTTGAGTCCCTAGGCTCAGCCCTGCCAGGCTCCTCTGCAAACGTGGCTGGGAGCTGGCGAGGGACATCGGTCTTGCTGGGAATGTCCCCACCAGCTGGAGCATTTCTACATCTCCAGCAAGGGAAAGATGCGTGTGTAACGGGGTAGGGCAGGTTCAGGTGAGGTCAGACCTTGGGCATTTCAATCACACGCTGGATTTTGCACCAGAGGGGTCCCCTTCAGACCCGAGGACAAGAAACATCTCCTGACCGAGAAGGTGCTCACGTGGGAAAACACACCGTGTGCTGCATAGCCAGGAAGAGAAACCCAAACTGCAGCAGGGAAAGAAGCTAAAGGGGAAAAAACTGAGTCCAGAAAGAAAGGAAGGACAGAGCACCAGGCTTCTTGCAGTGACTGGCAGCTGGCAGAGGGCTGCCTGCAGGTACCTGCTCCTGCTGCTGCTCTCCTGCCATCCCCGCTCGCAGCAAAAACCTCCCTGCAAACCCCAGGGATCGATGGAAAATATGAACTTAATTTCGGGTTCTGTTTTCCTTAAATCGGCGCAGTTCCAGTAAAATCAGATTAAAATACCTCCAGTTCCTGATGTTTGGGGATATTTAAAGTCAGATCAAAGCGCTTCTAACCAGCCCTTTTGGTAGCACGTTTGATGAGAAACACAGGTGCACTAATACACAGAGCTCGCAGCCGGCCTGATTTAAATGCTGCCTTGCAATTCTGCTTCTGATCCCCTTAAATATCAGCTGGGGGCGAGAGGAAGGAGTGGATGGATAATGTTTTAATAGAGGACTTTTTTTTTTTTTTTTTTTTTTTTTCTGGATGCAATTTGAGCTGCTTCACTTTCTGCGTGAAAACTTGCTCACCTCCCTTTTTTTTTTTTTTTTTTTTTTTTTCCTATAATAATTACAAGGAGAAAGAGCCTGTCAGACAAGGGAGAGCCACGGAAAGGTGAAGTGATTTACAGGCCAGAGTCTTTCAAGCGCAAAATGTTGGCTCATGCTTGCAGGGAGCTGAGCACGAGCTCCACGTCTCGCACAGAGCCCCGAGGATCCGACCCTGACACGTGGGCACATTTTTTATTGTTTCGTGGCACGCCTGCAGAGCCCGCTGGCTCTGGTGGCTCGGGGGGGGCTGGACCCTCTCACCTGGCTCTGTGCAGGTGAGGAGCGGGGCTGGGGCTGGTTTAGCCCCAAAACCACCACTGCTGTCGGATGGGGAAGCTCTCCCGGCCCCACAGCACACGGGACTTCTGCAGGGAGCTCCCCCGAGGCACTTAGATGGGAATTTTTGCTTTTGGAGATCAGGGAACAAAACCCAACCGTGCTCAGCAAACGGGACTGGATTCAAGATAACTCTGCAAAGTGAACCCCAAAGCAAACAGTGCTGGTGTTGACAAGCAGAGCTACTGAAAGCAAAGGAGAGCTGCTCCAGGGCATCCCTTCCCCATGTTTTGGGTACCACCGTTCGTCAGGAATTAATTCCAAGATGACTCCTTTCGCTCTTGGCACTCGTGGCTCGCCTGTCCTGCCTCCAGACAACACCTGCTCTGTTCTAAACATACCCCGCTAACCCCAGATGAAGGCAAGGCTAAACTGAATTTTTTGACAAGGCCAATGAAAAGTTGTTGCTGTCATACGTCAGGAAAATCAGCACCTTTCTTACAAGCCCTGGTTTCTTACCAAGGGCTCAGCCCTGGTTGTTGACAAACGACGCGACCCCAACAACTCATCCCCAGTGAGACAGGATGGAAAGTCAGATAGGATTTTCTCTGCTGGGAGCTTTCAAGTTTTATTGTGTGCAATTAAAATGCAGATGAATAACGTAGTAAAATAATAAAAACCTCCTATAAAAGTGCCCCAGAGAAACAAAACTGTCAAAACACAAGGAGGAAATAAATTAAAAAAAAAAAAAAAGAGCAAACATTGCTTTCTCTCAAAAAAATCATGGAAGTTTAAACAAACTCCTCGTTATCGAGAGAGAGCAGTCAGGGGTTTGGTTACAGCTTCCCATCTGCTCGTCTACAACTCAAGAAGGTGGCTGGAAACACGAAAACCTCCAAAATACGGGATGTCCCACCCAGCCCAGCAGCATCGTGGTGGCATCTCGCCGCCGGCGCTGCTGTCCCCACCTTCACCCGGGTGGCACTGCCTGGGGGCACTGCCTGGCCCTGCAGAAGGGAAAAGCAGAGGCACCTCCCTGCCCACGGGTTGCTTTGGCTAGCAAGAAATTGCAAACAGCCCCTAAGAGTCAGAGTTGGCAACTTTTTTTCCCTTTTTTGCAGTAAAATCATACTGAACACGCAATCCAAACCTTGCTGGTGCTGCGTGGTTGGGGAGTGGGTGCATTTGTAGGTGTGTTGGTTTAATCGAGCTACTGTCACGTGACAAAGAAGAGGCATAAAAATAAATTAAAAAAAAAAAAAAAAAAAAAAAAGAAAGAAAGAAATAGGCTTTTGGTCAGTTCAACCTCTTGGAAATCAGAAAATGCCAGATTTCTTTTTCCCACTTAAATTAAACGCAAGCACAGGTGAGAATAAAGTTATAACAGCCCCGGACGGGGCTGGATGCAGCTGTGGGGTGGTGGCACGGTCACCCCTCCGAGCCCCACCTCAGCTTTACATGAGCAGGTGTCACAGCATGGGTTGAGGCACCATAAAACCCTAATAATAAAAAGAAGGAAGGATGCACTGAATTCACAGACTGCTTCTCTTGTGACAAACAACAGGGCCAAATAACAAATGGGGCCGATAACAGCAGGAAAATCAACCTGGCACAACCTGGGTAACGTGCCCTGGGCTGTGCACTTCGGGCACCTGATTCAGCAGGGATGTAAAGAGAGGGATGTTAACTGAGAGGGCTCCAAGGGAAGGCACTGCTGGGAGGTACAAGCTTGCTCTGGTCTGTGTTCAGATGCTCTCAGCAGATGCCGTGCACGTTTTGGGTGTTATCAGAGCTCAGGTGATCACCGCCACCACAATTCATCTTCTGTCAGCTTCATCCCTGGGGCTCAGAGCCCTTCTGCAGGGCTTGTCCCTTTGCAGCCCTATTTCCCCCATCACATCGACCCCTGCCCAGCTCGATGGATGCAGAGGCAGGGCTGCACTGGTGGCCAGGCAGGATAAAAGCACAAGAACACCCGCCCCCAACGTGTAAAAACACCCTAAAAACATGGGGTTTAGCTTAGGCAGGATGGCCTGCTGCCGTGCAGCCACCTGCAGCCCCCAGCTCCAGCTCCCCTGATGTGCACCCCCAGGGATTTGCTCCGTTTGGAGCATTTCGGAGCAGCCCCCACCTTTCCCAGCAGCTCCCGCACTTAGAGCTGTGATTTTCCCCTTTCGTACAGCCACTGCTCTCCTGTTATCTCTGAATTCACATGAACGGCTTCCTTTAAGTTCCCCCTTCAGCTCTCACTCCTTCCAACAACGTTTTGATGATTTTGCTTCCCCCAGGCTCCTTCTCCCCATCTCCCCTCTGTCCAGGTCACCGCGGGTGGCTCTTGCTGTGGGGTTACTCAGGTTAGTGATGCTTTTAGCCCCCCACCCCTGCAGCCTGCTCAGCTTTTACCCTGCCTCCTGCCCAAAAATACCAAAGCAGTGGCCACAAGAGCCCTCAGGGGGATGCCATGGGGGGACACGGCCACGGCTGCTCCCTCCTTGCACATCCCAAGGGGACTGGGCCAGGGCCGGGCCCTGCCAGGTCGCTGCTTTTGGCTGAAGCTCTTCTTTCACCACTCGAAAGCGTTTCCTTAAGGCAGAGCCTTCTCTGGTGTGCAGGATCTCTTTCTTGCATTTTATGAGTTTTTTTCCTAATTATGGAATCTCTTTCAATCTAGACCTCCTTTGATCACGGCCGGCCCTGGAGAGAAGGCGCCTTGTCAGGATCGACTGAGAAAAGGAGGAGACGACGGACGTGAGCGACCTGCCCGGGGTGACTGAGAGCAAACAGCAAAGCAGAGATGGGAACACAAGCTGAGAGCAGCCAAACTTTTAGAGAAACCCCAGGACAAACCTCCCGGCCAGCCCACAATCCATCACCACGTCCTTCAGGTACACTCTTGTCGACTGGGAGCCAGGGGTGAGCACTTGGTGAGCATTTTTGCTCCCCATATTCAGGGCGGATGAGTCGGGGCCGTTCCCGATGCCATGGGATGTCCGATGGGGACTTCAGGGCCAGGACCCGCTGCTGGCACGGGAGGAAGGCGCCCAGTTAATCAGCACCGAGGAGACCCCACTCCGCTTCAGCTGGCGGATCACAAAGCCCTTCCCATAAACCCCGGTTAAATGAGATTTCTTCAGAGGAAGGCTATTTTCAGTGCCACTCTGATTATTTGCCCTCTGTTGTCTTCCATAAAGGATACTGTGAAGTTAATGATCCAGCCGTGGAATTTTAAATAGCTGCTTCATGACTAACAACATGTGCTCCGGATCAGCTCGAGCCTGTATTTACATATTTCCCATGATAAGTCAACATATGGTTCTTGTTTGGAACATGGACTTGCTCTCTCCACATTATTACCAGTTTTTTCCCCCTTTTCACAATCACAGGGGAAAAACCTTTCCTTATAATTGTTGTTAGAAGAAGTGCCGTACAAATAAGAAGCTGTTAGGGTAACCAGGAGCCTGCTAATTGCTTTAATTCAGTTCCCACTCGATCCCAGACCCGTTAGTCATGCAGGGGCTCAGGCTGCACCCGCCAGCGCCGTGGGATGCTCCAGGTCAGCTCTCACCATCACGCTCCTGGGCCACAAGCAGGGATTTCACAACCCTCCTTGACAGCTCGGCCATGGCCTTCTTTGGGAAACTTGCACTAATAATGATTTGAATTTCTTCCCTTTTGAATTTGCAGTTCTAAGCATGCAGATAATTTGTACAATTGTTTTTTTCCCCTCTGTTTCCCTCCCCACATCAAAGCGGCAGTTGATGGCTGCGTACAAACATCCTAGCTGCACTCGCATGGCACGGCTGGAAGCGCAGCAATCGGTGTTTTCCAATTTTTTATTTATTTTTTACATCTGGAAGCACAGCAATCGGTGCTTTCAGATTTTTTTTCATGTCTGGAAGCACAGCGTTCGGTGTTTTCCAAGCCCCGGTGCTGTTTTCCCTGGTGCTCCGCTCCCCCGGCTCCTCGCTGCCGATTCAAGTCCCGAGGCTTCAGCGACTTCCTTTGGGGAGATTATTCCACGTGGAAATGGGCTCCAACCATGAAGAATGTTTTCCTTCAACCCAGTCACAAAGATTATTTCCTTTATTTAATCTCATTACTCCCTCTTGAACCGGGCTGAATAATTCCCGTCCTCCGAGGGTATTTACGCCCCTCAAACTCGCCGACAGACACCGCGTCCCACCCTGAGTCATCACTTTGCCAAGCTAAACACGTGTAACTCTTTTAATCCTTCCTCATAAATCAGTCCAGCCCTTTCATCGGTTTTATTGCTCCTCTCTGAATACCGTCCCCTCGGTGACGTTGTTCTGCCGTGGAGGTGCTCGGAGGTGCATCCCAGGTGAGATCGCAGGGCTCACGGGCACCACGTCCCCTCCGATGACCTTGGTGCAGCTCACGGGACCCCTGCGTGGTGCTGCAGCCCCTGCTGATAGGAACAAGGACCTGGGGGGCTCACTGGGGCTATCCTACAAGTGCTTGTGGGATCAAACCCCTGAATGCCCATTGTGACCTTCCTGAAGAGGTTTGGAGCTCGTGTCACCCCACTGAGGTCCCCCGTGTGGCACGACCATACAGAAGTGGTGGTGCAGAGGGGGCTGTGTCAGGGGCTGCACCTTGCTCACCAGTATTTGATGCACCAGAAGGGCCAGGCAGGAATCTCCTTCCCCTCCTGAACCCTACTGGGGCATTCAGGGAGGTATGACCGTGTCCGGGTCATCCCCTGCCCACCTCACCCACTGAAATCCCACACCTCTCACAGGGTGGCACAGCCCTGGAGCCAGCGTGCGGCCACACTGCAGCTCAGCCCCGAGCAGGGCACTGAGAAACAAGCAGTATTCCCATAAAAACCTGCTGTAAAATCGCCGCAGAGATGCAAAACGTGCAGCCAGGCCTGTACCATGTACAGAGAGCCAAGGACTCAGCTGCTGGATCAGGGAGTATTGGGGGAACAATGGGGGAAAACAAAAAGGGTGACGAGTCCAAGGTGGCTTCAACGTGATCCGGGGCAGGTGCCGTGGCTGACACTGGGGTTATGCTGGATTCACACCGGTTTAACTGGCCTTTTGTAATTAGTCTGCTCAAAACAGGAGTCTTTAGGGCTCCCTGTGAGATCCATACAGTGATTACGGCTACCTATGGGTTGCCTGTGCTCCATTAACACCTCCAGCTCCTGTCGCTGCTGCTGTGCCAGGGAAAGCATGGCCTCGCCGGACAGAGCAGAAAGGGAAATGTGCACTGGGATGGAGAGCATGGCCGGGCTGAGCTGTGCCATCCCCTGGAGCCTGCTCCATCACACACCATGCAGCATCGGGACAGGACGGGCAGCCTGGCCGTGGTGCAGCGATGCTCAGAGGATGTTACAGCAGCCTGGACAGCAGCACCTGCCTGCCTGCAGGGTGGGGAAGGGGCAGAGCACCCCTCACCCTAGAGACAGTGCTTAAAGGACACCATGCCAGGGCTGGCACCAAAGCCTGATCTGCTGATTGTGCCTTTACAAGGAGCTCAGGAGCCCCAGCCCTCCAAAATATGGTCCAGAAGTGCAGCCATGCCCAGTTTCTGGTCCCTCTGGTGACAGCCCAAGGCCCCTCACGCTGCAAAGCCCCACAGCTCTCTGCTACGAGGCTGCTGCCTTCAGTTAATTCCCTTCGGCTGGCAGCGATGCCACGATTCATAACAAATAGTCTGTGATAATAAATACCTTGGTGAGATCAAAAGATCCTTGAAGAGCCTTAATAAAAAAAATTAATAAAAAAAAAAATCAGGGAAGCGCAATTTGGTTCTGTTCTCAAACACTTTTCTCCTCTCCCCTTCGCAGAAGGTGACGGCCACGCAACTTCTACATTTCAAAGCTCCCCGTCTCATTTCATGTAAAGGAGCAGGCTGAGGGCTTTCTGCTCTCCCCAGTTTTGTCCGGCAGTTGTCCCACTAACCAGCCGCTAGCGGAAAGGGATTTCTCCCTTCACCTGCTGACAGCATTTTCGCTTTGAAAGCGCCGAGTTGACTGCTGCTTAATTAGTGCTGTGGTGAGCTGGTCACTGCGGGCTGGGACTACGGGAACGAGCTCATCCATTCACTCCTGCTCTCGCCTCGCATGCCCGGTGCTGAGAAGCCAGCACAGCCCCAGCTGCCCCCGCCGGCAGCTCCTGGGGCTTCTCCTAATGGCCCCGTTTAAACCATGAAACGCCGCTCAGAAGCCTTGCAAATAAACGCAGTGCGCTTTGTAAAAAGAACAGAGATGGAGATGTTCTGAAAGAGAGTTTCCTTTCAGACCCCAGGTACCCCGAGGTGCTTTACAAAATAATGTTAGGGGCCTGCCGGTGGAAGCCAGCTCTGAATTTGCCTGATTTTGCTCACACAGAGCCCGGGCTGGAGCTGGCCCTACACAGGAGCTGAGGTCCTGCCTTCCCCTCCCACCAGGGACACCCTGCTTTGCACCCCCACACAAATACATCGATAAGGATAGCAGGGTTAGGAGTTAGGAGTTAGATCGCACAGCAAAGCAGTTTTCTGGGTGAAAATGTTCAGATAATGAGGAGGGACCAAAGCAGTCCCAGCCAAGGGAGCAGGAGATGCTCGGGGTGCCCCCAGCCCACTGGCCACCTGCGGGCACTGCTGGTGGGAACATGCTTGGTGTTATCAGGGGGAAAATCTGGATCTCCTCCGACCTTTCTGAAATATTCAGCTGCTCAAAGAAGCATCAGACTCTGAAGAATGTAACCGTTTCACCTATTTGCAGAGGAACACATGGAATTATCGCTGATATTTGTGTTTATTCCAACAGCACCTAGAGGCAGCGACGGGCCAGGACTGCCCTGGGGCATGTGGCAGCAGAATGGAGCAGGCGACGGGTCCACAGCATGAGGGCAGCGATGCCTCCAGCCCCGTGCTCCACCAGCCTCCTGTGTCACCCACAGAGCACAACAAAAGCAGTTCTGTCAGCCAGCACTCCCTCCCCAACCAGACAAGTGGATACTTTTATAAAACTCACATTTTTTCCCTTAAACATTATTTTATCTCGAAATTATCAGCAGCAAATGAAGACAGAGACTTTTTGCCCAGGCTACAGTGCCCGTAGCAGTCAGCATCTCTGCAATCCCCTCCTGCAGCTCCCCATCTGATCGCTGGGCTGACAAACGTGCACGCTTCTTTTGTGTGCTGGTTTGGATCCATACAAAATGCAGGATAAGTTTCCTTTGAAGAAAGTGGGAAAGGAGCATGGCAGCAAGCCTGGGTAGGTATTGGGTTACTTTCTGTAATTCATATTTTCTCTAATGAGAGGCTCGCAAGAAAGATACTCCTCTGGTCGCTCTTCGAGTCAGACAGGTACAGCAGCGAGTGCACCAGACAGGAATTTGTAAGCTCGAGATGGCTTTGAACCAGCTCCCAGGATGTGAGCACTCCTGAACTTTAGAAGAATTTAGATCCAAATCTGGATCCGTGCTTTGTGGTTGACCATTTAGCCCACTCCCCACCGCATTACGTGTGTGCATATGCATACAGATTTTCAACAATGACCCAAATCAAAACACGAGATGTTAACAACTTTTGACTTCAAGGCAGTTGTTGGCATCTCAATTTTGCAAATACAAGACAGAAAACTGAAAGGATTTACACAAACGTTCCTAGCATTTGACTTTCAGCACTTTCCTGGAAGCATTACTCCATTTTGCAGACTGCCTCAGCTCAAAACAGTTAGAAAATAAAACAGGACGCAGGAAACACTACACACGTAGTAGGTGCACCAGCTTGTATGATGCCCGTGCCAGACCGCTTCATCAAATCCTTTCTTGGTGCTGGGATCAGCACAGCAACCTCCTGACACTCAGACATCCTCCACCAGAGGACTGGATACAAGACAAGAATCCTGAGCAAACGTGGGATTCCCTGCCTGCAGCCCGATACCTTCCCGGGAACTGCAATGAATTTATCAGGAGTGCTTCGGGCCAGGAGGAAGGGTAATAAAGACAGAGAGCTCAGGCCAAAGCAGTTCCCCAAACACATTCCAATAACCCGGAGATCTCGGATGAGAACAATTCTTTTAATCTTTTAACGGCATTTCAGATTTATTACTCCATGGGGTGGTTGCAGATACTTTGAGGAAGTTCTGCCCGCGTAGCTACAACCGGCTGTGTTAGCCACGGCACGGCTCTCTGCTTCTTGGCCAAATAAGCTTGCAAATACTCTTCCCTGGATATACCTATGAATTACCACAATTAGTTCCCATGCAGTTACAGTGAGGATGCAACTTTGAAGTTCTCCTTTTGTGAGCAGTGGGGTCGGTAGGAGTCATTCCTTGCAGGGACGGTGGCGAAGGAGCTGGGATGCAGAGGTGTGAGGACAGCCAAAAGGTGGAGGTGCAATCTGTAAACCCGATAATCAGCTTAGAAGGCATCCCACAGGATTTCGTGGCATCATTTGCTGCGTTTTCCCAGTGGATATGTTACGAAAATGAACAAGGGGATACCTAAAATCTCAGGTTTTTATCTCTAAAATTATTTTTTCAATAGGCTTTAAAAATAGACAACCTTTCATTAATTTTCCCTCTCACTGAGAGAAGCACCCATGGAGCAAAAACCTAGATTTGGCCCTCGAGCTACATTTGGTGGCTCTTGCAACCTGGAAAGCCCAGGCTGTGCTAAGAGGAGGGAAAAAAAAAATTCTTGGAAGAGGAACTTTTCCTCCTTTTGAAGTCAGAATGGATTTGCAAGGGTCTTATGTGATGAGGGGACAGTTTTAAGTAGAGGGGATACGTGTATAATTTTAACCATGTAAATAGTCCTTTGCAGCCTGGGAATCTTCAGACGTTTCAAGGCTTTAAGAAGTTGGCAGTGCATACTTGTTAAAATCAGTTTAACCACTTGCCAAGAGGTTTAAAAGAAAGACGACACCTATTTTGCATGAATAGTGATATTACTCTGATGAATTTAGTTATACTAATGGGAGAGCTTAAAGAATATGCTCCTGCCCATGACGGATTTTTTAAGGCAAATAATAAGGTTCTGGAGGGTGTAACCTAAAATAGACATTTCATAAAAGATTCATCCTTGAACAAAAATGTCATGAAAGCATGAAATGAAAAATAGACGACAATCAGAATTCCTCTTGAAGTGCTTTGTAGTAATTATTTTAAAAAATCCTCACAAAAGGCTCTTTTCAATTGCAGAATAGCAAGTGAGGTCTGTGTGGTTCAAGGCCAAATAATTTCTGCAATGGAAAAAACAGCTTCAGTTCTTCAGCTCTGATGTAAGGTATTCTAAATGGGCACGAGCTTCAATTATCGCTTTCTTTTCCTCGGCTTCAGTGAGCCATGAATTACCCACAGATAAACCCCCTGCTCCTCAAAGCGATGACCAGCAGCACTTCACTCCTTAACGCTCCCCATCCCACAGCGACACCGAGTATCGCAGCCTCCACGTGAGGGCTGGGGGCTGCGTGGACCACACAACCCTCAAGGAGCTCCGAAAACCTCGTGGATGGGACTGGAGCCCTCCCTTTGCCAGTCCCCAGCTGGACTGGTCATACTGGTGGAGGGAGCCTGCTCCTGGGCGACTTACAGGAGTGGTGTTGGGAAGGTTGGACCTTTCCTTTCCTCTGACTCTATCATGTCCCACTTGCACCCCACAACCATATTTATTTTAGTTTATTTTAGAATAAAATAAAGAAGAGAACAGCTCTACTGGGATCATCTTTGGGTACTGTTAATGGTATCATCTCTAGGTCCTTTTAAATGACTGCCATTGTCGGAGCATGTCACCACTACCATGGTGACAGATCTGCTCCAGATGACGTTTTCCTGCAGTGGAGGTGCACTTTTAAGTCGTTTATAAGTTATAAACAAGCCTGGAAAGCGTCAGCAGCTGGGTTCACCCCATTGGGAAGCTGACCTGCACCCCACAAGGCAGTGCTACTCTCCCACCTCACATCTCAGGGGTAGCCCAGGTGGAAGCTGGAGGAGCAGCACGCAGAGGAGATACCCCTGGGGGAGCTCCAAAAGCACGGCCACCAGCCGAGCCTACTGGGCTACCCCTCGAGGCAGGACAGCTCCTGCCCTTTGTGGGTTTTGTAGCGGTGCCCAGCCAGCAGGTCCTGGCTGCCGGCGTCTCCCACAACCCAGGGCTCACCTCGCTTTCCTCTCCTTCATTTTTTTTCCCCTTCTCAAGTCTCCTTCAGGAAAAGGCACTTCCCAAACCACCGAAGCAGCGAGCGGCCGCTCCCCGCAGCTCCGGGGTCGCCCAGCGGTGCCGGATCAGCCCCTGGGGAGAAGGGGAGCGGGCAGGGCAAGACAAAGGGCTGACATTGTTTATTGTACGTATAAATGTTGGTGTTTTTAATGCAGGCAGCCTCACCCCAAGCCCACGCCGTGCCTCCCTCGCTCGGAGGGGCCAGGCTGCCTTCAGCAGCCCCGCAGCCCCGAAGCGCGGGTGACAGGGGCGGCATTCTTCGCTCGAACAATAGCGACTTGTTCACAGCCCGATACCAGGCTGGTAAAACTCTGAATTTTCAAGTGTGTTTGAGTTGGGGCTTAGCTAAACAAAACTCATTTTCCATGCAAGGCTGGGGATTCTCCCAAGCTGGACGCGTTACGGCCCCATCTCGGACCCTCTCCTTTTCCCCAGCACGGGTTCCCCACTCTCCCCGTGTTTACGCTTGTTTCCCTTCTGGCAATTCTAATTTTACATTGAAAATCCTCCTGGTCCTTCCTAAAGCTAGGGCTGACCCACATTTCAGACGGCAGTGTTTGAAGCAGAACCTATTCCCCACCCCACAGCCCCACCAGAAGATTTTAATTTTAAACTAACTGCTGCGCTTTGTTTCCAAATGCTTTATTTAAAATTACTTCAATCTGTAGCTTTCCGAAACATTATTTTCCCTTTTCTCAGGCTTTTCTGTGCTTTGCATTTTCCCCTCCTGATTTTTAGGACTTCTCTTTCTTCTTTCCTGAGGAAACACTACCCTCAAAAGCAGGTCTCCTGCAAAGTGCCTCTGGACGCTCCCGCAGATGCGTAACCCCTGCGCCTCAGTTTACATAGGTGTAAAAAACCCACAGAGTATCATTTCCCTGCCTCAAAGAAGCACGGTGAAACTTAATTAAATTAAGTAATGCCTACAAAGGGATCCTATATCCTCAGGTGGACAATCTATATGGAAAACGCACTTCTAAGAGCGCTCTGTAAGCGCTTCAAGATGAAGATACAGCACGAGGAGATCACAGGGACCTGGCGGTGCTGCTCCTCCTCCGGCCCCGGCACCGCCTCTGCATCTGTTTGCCCCCAGGGGCTTGCTTGGGATGCAGAGGAAGCACCCAAGGACCAGGAGCCTGCTCTGCCCCCCTGGGATGCTCTCTGGGGGGATATGGCCGGTGTGGGACCAAGTGGAGGTGTCTGCACCCGAAGAGGTCTGCGCTCAGCTTCAGGGGAGCTGCTGGGGGGCAGCCACAGGGTCTCCCCTTCCTCCCAAGCCCCTTCAAAGACCTCGGCAGTGAATGATGTGCAGCTTTCCTGTGATGTGACAGCCAGCGAGAGGAGTGCTTACGATCAAGGAGGAGCGTGAGCTGGTGAAAGCAGCAGGATGCTCAGGCTGGGTTTGATGCCGCTCCTGTCCCGAGGCTGAGCCTCTAGCCCCGAGCACCCCCGGGGAGCCACCAGGCCACCCTGCTCAGCGAGGACAGCACTCGGTTGCTGCAAAATGAGGCAGAAGCCACATCCTCTAGGCTTGTGGAGAGAAAGCTGATGTGTCCCCAGGCAGGGGACGGGACAGGCTAACAGTGGTGGAGGGGACATGGCCCCATCCCCAGGAGCTGCGGGACAGCAGCACCCATCTGCTGGGTACCGCCGCCCTCCTCCTCCTCACGCAGCAGCTCACCTTTCCCAGGGGAAGTCAGCCTTGTTAACAGGTGTGAACACAACCCAAAATATTTAAAAAGTTGTATTTTCTGAGAGACAACAACATAGCCACCACCCTGCCCACGCTGCCTACATGATGAACGCACGCACATTTACAGTTTGCAAGTACAAGCGAATGCATATTTCATCACAACAACATCACAGCCACCTACGACAACAATAATTAATGACTGCTTAATGGCCCCGGCTTTTTTAAGCATATGAATAGATTAAACAAAAAGAAAAAAAGAAAAAAAAGAAAAAAAAGAAAAACTATAGATCATTTTGGGCTAGAAAAAAAGAGGTGTATAGATGTTAGATAAGGAACAATGAATAACATGTCAGCAATTTCTGAGTGACCAAAGTAACCTCGCCAAGCGCTGCACTTTTCCTCAGTTCTTCCAGGAAGGCTGTTTTACATTCTGCAGCCAGAAGAAAGCACTATTTTCAGTTTAAAAGAGTTTCACAAGATGGCAATGGAAAAGAAAGCTAAAGTCACCTTCTGGGTTCAGAAACCTCAGCTTTCCCATGCTGGGGCTTTACTCTGCCAGGGTAGAGTCCCCTCGACGCTTCCTGCTGTCCTCAGATGACAGCAAAACCCCTACAGAGACAGGATTTTTCCACATCCCTTCTACTTTGGTGTTTTCTCTCTTAATTTCTCAGTCTTTCTCATGAGATTTAAGCAAAACCAGGGCCAGCAAGTGTTACCAGATGCCACCAAGAGCCCCACTGCTCTGCCATGGTGCCCACTGGATGGCAAAGCATCCAGGCAGGTAGGAGAGCTCAGGGAACTGCTTCTCCATGCCAGGTGAGCACGGCCCTGCTGACGGGGGATCGCAGGGAATCGGAAATACCTGCGGCTCACCAGGTATTGCTACGTGCTGCAGGTTCATCGCTGAGCATTGCTGCAGCATCTGTGAAGTGGTTTGCCTTCCTGCACTAGACTTACGTGGTTCGGGAAGTCATAAACAAATCATCTTTTCAAGTGGAATGGAAAGCTGTTTGGCAGCGCTGTGCTCTCTAACAGCCCCATCATTCTTAGGGCAAAAACATCCTAAGTTCAAGACCTGCAAGCGCAAGGATCTGCAAAGTCAGCTCGGGCATTTCTCCTACTGATTCCTGGAGCGTTTCACAGCATTGACAGCCACGAGTACCTCTCTGAGCACATCCTAACCTTGTCCTATTGCCTATCTGCCCACTCTTTCAACCTCCTTTTTCCAGTTTTACTTTTCTGTCCCTATCTCTGCTCTTCCTTCAGCTCCTACTGAGCGGGATGGACACCCAGGGATGCCTTGCTAACTTACAGCCAGCTCCAAAAGTGGCTGCAAGGCCCCTGTGAACAGGCTCTGGCACCATCAGGGAATCTCAGTGCTTAGCTCTGAATACAGGACTAGTCTCACTGAAAGTTAAAGCTAGCAAGAAGCTCTTAGAAGGCATTTTAAAAGTAAAATACAAACTTCAAACAGTCAACAGAGGGATCGATTTTTTCAAGTGACAGTTTAAATTGCCAAATATGTGCTACTATTTATTGCCTTCCATCAGCTCCCTGTGGCTCATCACCCATCAGGCTAACGGCTGGTCTGTTATTAACCACGCATTTCATGGCCATTAACTTGGGTTCAACAAGTCACAGGTGACTTTATTAGGCATGACTCGGATAACCACCATTTTAATTGTTCGAGCTGTCCTCTATGCCCCCAGTGCATGCAAGCTATTTTTAAGTTGAAGTAACTTTTTCCTTTCTTTTGGGAAGCCCAGCGTGGCGTCACTCGGGGCACTTGGCCAGCAAAGGAAACTAAATAAAATAATTCAGGGTAAAACCTTGCCCACTTCTCTGCTTCTTTGAGGCACAAGCCACATCTGATAAGCAACTTGGCAGAGGCGAGACCATGAGAACCACGCTCTGCTCAAGGTTTTAATAAAGAGATTAACGGGGAACGGAGGGGAGGTGGTGCTGAGCCAACGGGCTGGATCAGGCTCCAGTCAACAAGGGAGAGGAAACCTGGCAGATTCATGAAATAAAAAGAAAATTAAACCCCTGTCTATTATTGTCATTAACTGTGCAACTGTTCGGAGGAAGAGGCTCCTTCCCATCACCTGCTCAAACGCCAGCCATTACGGACACGGATTTCCATGTGGATTGGTGTCCTACAGCCAAAGACAGCCCCGGCACGTCCCCCTCATTCTTTGTCCACAGCAGAGATGGTCAGGCTTGTTTTCAATTGTTTCAATACATTACAAAAACCAAACAAACCAAAATAGACAAAAACTAATTCTGAAAGTTCCCGTTTCCCATCTGCACCGTGATCGATGCAGACTGTTTGTGTGAAACTTCAAGTTCTGAAGCATGAGAAAAGCGGATAAATATCCCCCAAACCGGATTCCAGAGCAAGCCAGGCTGTATGACCGGCACGGACAAATTCATTTCTGCATCGACTGCGTTAAAGCACATTCACATCCCCAGGGCATGCAAATGTGAGGTTACCACGCTGCAGCAGACACAAGCCCCGATACAATCCTGAGCTCTCAAAAATCTCACAACAGCCATAGCACAGCCTGCCCAGGTCACCAGATCTTTCCATCTTTCCACAGGCACAGGAACTCCTCCTGGATGTCCCACAGGACCGCAGCCTCAGATCTCCCATTCAATCAGAGATGCATTTCTTTCTTTCTTTCTTTTTTTTTTTTTTTTTCTTTTTTTGGACAGATCCTTTCTGATTACTTTTATTGCACAATTCGAAAACATAACATAGCACGTGATAAATAATTGTGTTTGCTCTGCATACATGAATGGCTTGCAGTTTATACTTCGTAATGAATGTCAGATTATGTGTTAATAAAAAGTTAAATCACCGTAGCACGGTGTCAGGATACACGCTTTTGTAACCTAATGCTGTTAAGTTTTCACGTCATGTGAGCTGCAATATACAGTAGCAATGAACAGACATTCCTGCTCCCTTCGGATCCTACAGATGTTTTGTGCTCCCAGAGAGTATTTGGAGAGACATACACTGTTAGTATGTATCTATTATAACATTATTAGCCACACTCCTAATTAATCCTTAGGAATTCCAGGCATTTCTCATTTAGTTCTTAGCAAAGGAAAGGGGAAAAAAAAAAAAAAAGAGGTGCCTTAACAACTATTTGCGTCGTAGAGTTCATAAATGAGCCCATCACCCTATACCAGAACTGCTATAATTTTATCGGAATGAAAACCATTCTCTTTGATCTCCTCCAGTTCTTAAATCCAGCAGTTGTGTATTCAAACATCAATGGAAATGTGGTTTCAAGCTTCCTCTTTCATTATCTTTCTCAAAGATAAAAAAGAGCAAAAGAAAAAAAAAGTTCTGAGCTTTAGAGATGAGGCAATATTTTTACAGTAATTTCTTTATCTGATTTCATCCTGTTTACAGAAGCTGCCGTTTGGAACATTTCCCCCCCTGCGCCACCATTTTTGAGATGGCTTTTCTTTAAATAAATGTATATTAAAAAATAGCGCAGACAACAGAGTCAGCTTCCTGCTTGCTCTTTATTGTGAGGGAGATAAGGTTGCTAAATGCTGTGCTATCTGGCTCTGGTTCGGTGCGTGACCTACATGGATCAAGATGGAGATTTAATGATTAAGCTTAACTCCTTTATCTTCGGCGAGGGGGGAGGAAAGAGTGCCCAAACAAACTACTTATGTTGCGGCATGATAGAATTACATTTCAACACAATAATTAACTATCTGACACATTCCTGCGAGGCTGCAGATGTCACTAATGGCTCCGAAATGCCCCCTCTGTGTTGTCATAACCCAGAGCTCTTCGCAGCAGCCAAAACAAGCACATACTCTGAAGAGCATCAAGGCTGGCAAAATGCATCGCATCCCTTCTCAGCTGATTCATACAGCCCACAGGTGCGTTTCATGGCTCATATACCACTGATAGACAAATTTAGGAGCAAATTCAATTAAAACAAAACAGGTCCTTGATCTACCGAACCCACAAAAGCATTTTAATCTCTTCCGACCAAGGCCCTTGTCTCCAATCTTCCTGCTAGCTTCTCCGCAGCTCTTGAAACGTATCTTGATCTCTCACGCCCAGATAACACGGCCCATTTTGCTGACTGTTACGCAGCCAGCATCTCTGAACAAACCAGGAGAAGTCAGAGCCCTCTGGGTGGTTCCCAGGCTGCTCCTCCCGCTCCTCCCGCGCCCTATCAAACCCCTTGCAAGTCGATCCTAAAAAAGCTTGCTCCAGTAAAACCTTCAGAAAAAAAAAAAAAAATCTGCTCCAGTAAAACCTTCAGAAGGTCAGGCACTTCAGTAGTAAAAACTGCACGTATTTATGCATGCGACCTGCGTGCAAGAAGACTGGCAACACATCCCAAAGACAAGCAAACCTAAAGTCCAGCCTAAGGTTTGTAAGCACACGGAGCAAACTACAGGCACCACCAGTGGTTTATAGCTTCGCACGAAAGCCACATGACACGCAGCGAGTTTAATGAAGTTTGCTCTTAGCATTAGTTCGAACCTCCAGGGCTGCTGTCACCCACGTGGATCAAAACAGCAGGATTTATTTGCATCCACTCCCACTTGAAACAAAATGCAGCAGCCACCAGCCCCGGCTCCTGCAGCACCCAGAGAAGCAGCAAGCTCCCTGGTGCCTCCAATACCAAGCGGATAAGGACTACATCAAGAACAGAAGCCACACTTTGCTTTTAACCCCCACAAAGTTCATTAAAAGGAAGAACAAATCCAGGACCTTACCTTCCAAAACCGCCACATTGCTACAAGACCAACTGCTTCGGGTGCCAGAGGAGTCTCCCTGCCAGGCATCCCGAGGGAGCCCCAGCAGCACTCCCTGCCTGCCCAACTGGGAGCATTTACTTTAATTAACAAACCCACATAGAGCTGAGAGAAGCATTTCTGCCCAATCCGCCTCCCGAAGTGTTAGCATAAAAATCTGGCTGCCCCTGGCTGGAAGGGGTTGATCGGTGCTAAGAGGTTCAGGGGAAACTGGTTTTGCCTTGCCACCTCCTGGTGCAGGACAGAGGTGGGAAGAGCGGTTGGCCATGTTACACGGTGCCTCTTCTGGTTGCTGATAAGCAGCTTGGGTGAAGCCTGAAGTCAATTATGTTACTTCCCAGAGCCCTTTTTCCTCGCCTTAATCGCCTTTCTGTGCCCTCCCTCCGTTTGACCACATAACAGTCTCACGTCCCAAAAGCTTGGCTGTGGAACCGTGTGCCAGCTTCACGCTCCGGGCCATTTGTGGCCAAAAGTGCTGGAAGGAAGCAGCCTGCAAACACGATGCTCCACCTCATCAGGAGAGAGGAATTTTGGCCTGGAATGCCACAAACGCTGCTGCAGCCAGAAACGGAGCTGCCTGCAGGAGATGCTCTCAGTACCTGGGGAGATGCCGCGGTGGCAGCTTGTGGTCAGCTCTCCAGTTGTGTTTCTTCAGCCTCTGCATCTCCCGGTGCTGGATCGTTGTCTTCTTCCTTAGCCCTGCCAAGCCTGTAGCTTTAGATTCTGAAGGGCAGCCCTCACAGCTCGATGGTTTGGTGCTAAGGAATCAATGAGCTGCTGGTGGGAAACTTCTGGATTTGGTAAAAACAAACCAGAGGGGGCAAAACTCACTGGTCAGGCCATTTTCCCCTGCATCTTACTAAAGAGTGAGGAAGAAGAGCAGATTTAGGGGGATTTGCCGGATGGAGAGATGTAATAAGCTAAAGCTGTCTTGGGCTGAGGGATGGGAGGTTAAGAGGATGCCCAAGTCAAACTTCAGGGACTGGTTTCAGAGTCATATATGGAGCAGTTAACATAAACGCTGGGGACTTTCGGTCTCAAAGCTGATTCAGTTGCTCAACTTTGTTATCCAGCCTCTTAAAAATGTAAGCACGAGGGATTGGACAGGAGAGAGCCAGAAGGCAGATTTTTCCAGCCTTGCAGAAAGAAAATCAGAAGTGCTTCCATGCAGCGTGTTGCTTGTCACACTGATAGATTGGGGATGTTGCGTGAAATAAAATAGAAAACAATTAAGCTGCACGTGACTCGGGGAGGGGGTAGGTTTACTTTGCAGGATTTGCATCAACATTTCTCTTGGCTTCGATCCAGGCAGCTCAGCACCGCTTCGAGTCACTTAAACAAACCCAACTCTGAAAGCAAAACTCTGTTGGAGCTTCTGAGTCTCACCCAGCTTCACACTCACACCAGGGGGAGGGGAAACCGCACGCGAGGTGGCCACAAATCTTCTCTGAAGGCCTGTGCTCCTTGCACATGTGTGAAAAAATTCATAGCCATGAATAAATATAAAAATTCATAGCCCTTCACGAGGGCTGTAAGCTTTGCAGTGAGATGCACAGCCCCGTGCAGTCTGATGCCCAGCTTTATGGACAGAGCTTTGAGGGGGCAGCAAAGCTCAGGTCCACCTTCAAATATCTGCAGAGTTTAAAGGAGGTAGATCGGGGGCTTTGTTCAACACCTCTACAGAATGTTGTAGGGGGGGATCTAGCGCTGGGTCCAGATGTGGCTCTCTTTGCCTGACATCGTTTGTGGATGAGCTAGGGCTTGACTTCAAGCTTGCTAGCGACAGAAGTTTTGGTGCATGAATAATAAGCAACCTGGTGCATATTAAAACACAGCTATTGAGTTGTTCCAGCAGAAAGTTTTGATTTGTCTTTTTTTTTTTTTTTTATGGCAAGGTTTGCAAGTGCAGAACAAACTTTTTGTTCTATAAAGTTCGGAGCGAAGTGCTGGCTCGCACCGATGGCAATATTTGGGGCCTTTTGATTATTTTATTTAGAGCTTTTTTTGCAATTAACCTCAGCCCTAAAAGTCTTTCTGTTTTGATGAGGTTATTTTCATATGGTGCAATTTGAAAGGGGGCTGTGACAGCTACGCACATGTATTATAATCATATTTGAGCCATTTTTCTTCTTCATCTGTTTAATGTCATCTGCGCTGCCAAAGTAGCCAAGCTCCTTTAGGGCAAAACAGCGTAATGGGAACTGACTTTGCTGATGCAGTGTCTCCATATGCAGCTCTGCAAGTAAGGCATTGCTGGATCGGCCTGAGCTCTTCTGGTCCTATTGCTCAATTACCGCTGCTTGTACAACTGAACGTTAACCTCGTGCTAACCACTGACTCCTGTCAGTTGCTGGGTGTGTGCAATCTGTCTCTGTCACTGTTTAGACCAAACTAAATTGGAATTAATTGAAATAAATGTGAAAATCTTTGCCACTAAGAGGGCATCAGCAGCGTGTTGTCACATTCAACATCGCGCCACAAAAATTCATTTCTTTGGCCCTTCTTATTTTCCTTCATGTTCCCCGAGTACATACAGACATTTAACAACCTAGAACTGTAATTGAAGCAATTACATGCACACAAAGGCATACGCAGGTTCTAGCACCCTCCCAATGAGGCTTTTAGTGTATTTGCTTAATGCTTTTAATTACAGTTGTTAATGTGACAGATTGATAAGGTGCTTGATGGCTTCTGTTTAGCTTGGGATGTTCTGGTACTTGGCAAATGCTCCAAAGACACCTGGAAGAAGCCACCTGCACAGGAAGCAGCGTTACTTGGTCAAAACCATATCCCAGGGCATCATATCAAATTAAAATGTTTTGTTTTTTTCTTATCTTTTCAACGGGGAGCTTCTCCTCCTTCACCTCCCAGTGTGAATGTGGATGCATGAGCAATGAATGGCAATGGGAAAGGAAATGCAGAGAAACCACACAACGATTTACTGGGGCTTTAGCAAAATATTATCATTCTTCATGTTTGTCGGCATGTGGCAATTTTCTTTGAACCAGGGATAGTTTAAATTCCTTCTTGCTTTGAAGACTTAATTTTCTCCCATAAAGATTATGGAGACTGCCCTGGATAATTTCAGGACTTAGGCACACTATTTGCTGAGCTCAGGCATGTTTTGGACCATGTATATTTTATTTGCCACCTGCCAGCTCGTGTTCACATTTTCCCAAAGTCTAGAGGTCACAGACAAATCTTGAGCAAAGCCGTTTGCTACGGCCCAGACCCCGCGTTGCATGTGCATGGCCTGAGAGCCCTGCTTGCACACAGGCACGACTCAAAATTTATTAAATGATCTTTCCAGGCAGAGCCAGATCCCCAGCCTTGCAAACAGTGGCTCCGGTAAGTAACTTTGCAGACGGCCACATGACAAAAGCAGGCATGACGTGGTGTCTGTCTCGTTTGCTGGTGGCACTCGGGGGCCACAGCCTGGGAGGAGAAAATTGGGCTGGAGGGCAAAGGAGGTGTCTGGGCACTGCACGGGGCTCGTGTGGGTCCTCTACGGAGTGAAGCTCATCCCATGGACATGAAGCAAAATCCTCCAAGCTTGGTGAGCTGGGGTTGGTAGGCAAGCATGAGCCAACAGAAATGTCTCAGTCGCTCTGAATGCAGCCAGGCCAGGAGTTCGCCCACTCTCTGATTTGGCCAAGACAAAACGGACAAGAAACATTTGGAGGTGATATGAGAAATCGCCACGCTCCAGCCCTGGGGACTTTTATTAAGGAGAAGGTGGGGATGAGTCCTGAAGAAAGCACATCAGCATCAAACACCCAGCTCTTTGGTTAGCAAGGGAATGCTCTGAAAAGGACTGATAGATGAAACCCAAGGCAGACTAATTCAAAATAAAGCCTGTAGACATAGCAGTCATTGTACAGTATTTTTGAATGACTCTTGTGCCCGTGTTTGTGTCTGCAGACGAAGTAGAGACTGTTGGCTTTGCTTGCACACATTCCCTTGCCCTGAGTTAACTTCCTTGGGCAGATGAGTGCCCAGAAATAAACTGTCATAACCTCTGAGCAAAACTGCCAAAGGGCGGTGAAGTCTCCAGCTCCAGTGTCTTCAAACCAAGGCTGGTTTCCTTCTTTGAAGATATACTCTTGCCAAGCACAAGTTGCACCTTAGTCAGACACCAGTTACCAGACTTGATATGGATGAAATTTAATGGCCCATGAAATAAAGGTCAGCAGAAAAAGATTATTGAATGGCTTCCTCTGGCTTCACGTATACGAATCTGTGAAAGGTTGGCAATTCGTACCAACCGTCATGGTGTTTTTCATGGAATCCTTTGATAACGGGATTAGGAAGTACCAATATTAGTTCAAATAAGCTGCTAAAAAGTGTCTGACACTTGGTCATTACTAGCCTTCAGTCGCTATTGATCCGTGTCTGCACTGGAGCCGGTAATCCAGCGCGGGGAGGGATCTGGGGCAGCTGCAGGTACAGCGAAGGTCGATGGTGAGGCGGGACGGAGGATGCTGCCTGGACAGCAGCCTCCCTCTCGCTGGGGGTTTTTAATGAGAAGCGAGCCCTGCTTTTTGTTTTCTAACAGATTATTCTGCCAAACGGTTTGGCAGCTTTCTCGTTCCTCAAAACAGAGGAATCACCATTTTGCTTTTCCTGAAGCATTTACTATCGGAAGAGGCCGCCCTGCACGGAGCTGCGTTCCTGAAACATGAATATTTCATGGGACCGGTTTTGGGGTGATTACTTATGGTTGAGTTTTCATGGCCAATAACTAGATTTTTGTGACTATCAGCACTTCTTTGGTAATTTAAAATTTACTTGAAAAGGAAAAGAAGCAAAGCAAGGCTGAATGGGTACAACCAAGGTCTTGCGCTCCTACAAATACCACGATAAAAGTATATTTGTTCATAAGAATACTTTGAAATATTTAAGAGAGCAACAGCAGGAAATATATGCACATGTATATGTATAAAACTAGTGTTTCGTGAAGTGTGTGGGAAGGAGACTATTTGGGAGTCAGCACATTTCTTACCAACTATATTAAGTGCACCCAAGGGTGAATTTTTTATTTATTTGGATTTTTCTTTAGAACTAACCCCTGTGGTGCTTTGGATATCTGGACATGTAAAATAACAACAAGCTTTACAAACATGCAAGTCACAAAGCACAGTGGCTTTCAGAAAGCACCAAGCTGCTCAGCCCCTTCCTCCAGCAGGGCATCACTGCCCCATCCCTCCCCACTGGTCCCAAAGAGCACAGAGCTCTCCCCAAAGCACCCAGACCCACCTGGACCTGATGGGTGGGCACACAGAGGCTTCTCCTGCCATCCCAGCTACCCACCGTACATCTCCTGCTGCCCCCTGCAAGAGGTATTCATGCCTGAATTTTCAAGGCTAGAGCTCATGCTTAGTCTGGAGTGCCTCCTTTGTATGAAACCCAGGTTGAAACATTCCTGAGCTTGAATAGTGCAGAAAGCTTTGACCAAATATTTGAACTATATTTCATTCCTCGAACGTATCTGTCTTGCTAGAAACATGACAATTTTGATGAAGCTTCTACACGGAAAAAAAATCTCATCTCTCTTTGCTCCCTGGACAGAATAACAGAGAAACTAGGATTGAGGAAGACTAACCTGGCATCCCAAACAAGTGCTCTGGCCTTGCTATAAGGTGGTGGCTTCTCCAAATCTCGACTGTGAGGATTGCTCCACTTCCAGCAAGCATCAAACAGCCATTTTTCCAGGAACTTTAAGCAAAGCTGGCCTGAAGGGGAATCCAGAAATAAACCATAAGCAAAGGGGAAAAAATTTGCAGGTTTTGTTCCACAGAAGGATAATTTTGTAAAATTAAAAATATGTATATTATAATTTTATGTGTATATATATATATGTATATATATATATATATTATTTTTTTAATAACAGAAATTTTTCCCTTGGAGACACTGCTTGGATTTTCAGGGGTCCTGAACACCAGCTTACCTTAGGTCCTTACCAAAGGTCCCTACCTTTGGCCAAGTCTACCTCCAGCCAGGCTCTGTCTGAATGCAGAGAAAAGGCACCCAAAGCCAGTGCTGACTCCTGAACCACACGTTCAGGTGTCGCCCTTCTCAAATCCCAGCCCACCTGAGCCACCCTCACCCCAACCAAACCAAGGTTTCAGCAGAGCTGTCCCAGCGGATGGGACAGACAAGTGTCAAGTCTGGGGTGGCACCAAAGCAGCCATCTGCCTCCTTCTGCCTTGCCTCTGAAAGAAGAGCTCCAGATCCCTTTTTTTTTTTTTTTTTTTTTCCCTTTTTCTTTTTCCTGCCTCTCTTCCAGTACATTTTGCCTTCCTGATAACTAGTCTAGGGCCTGGCCCTCTCTTGGCCAGGTTTTTCTCCTCTCCTCGTGTTATGGAAACCATCCCTGTCTGGGATGGGAGCCCCTGCCCGGGCATTATGGTCACTGCAAACTTGTAGAAATGACCCCAAGATCTTCCTGACCCTGGCTGTGTTTGCTCATTTCCTCCCCAGCTCTCTTTCTATTGCTTTTCAAATTAAGGTGCACAGGAAACCAGAGCAGTTTCTGATCTCTCCTCCACCTAAAAAATTAGAACATCAAAACCAGTTTTACCAGCAATAAACGAAGCTACTTTGAAAAGTGAGGCAAAGGGATCTATCTGGAGTCAGTAAGACATTGTTAGGATCTCTTTGATCGGGAGCCTTAAATGAAAATTATCAAATGGCGCTTTAAAACATACACCCTTTTGTTTGATTAGCCTGCTGCAGATAACCTTTATTAAACCTGATCTAAAATTACAGCCATGCACTGGTGGTTCTTTGATGCCTTGGCTGTTTCATTTCCTGTTTATACTATGATACACGTTGCACTAGGAGATAAAGCACTTCTGAAGGATATTAAGACATGAAAGTCCCTTGGCTATTTGCTGGCACTGTTTTGATGTTTTCTTGCTCTCTAGAAATTAGCATATCCTTTTCAAAGACTGCCTCTGATGAGAGTAATCCTTTGCCATGATGTATTTGCTAAAAGTCATAAATGATAGTATATTGTGTAAAGAAATGACACATAAAAGGGACGATGCTAGATTATTGATAATGAGGCAACTTGTGCAACTCTGCTTTTGGCTTTTATAAAACACATTTTTGACACCATAAATACATTGAGCTTATATTAATGAGGATTTAATACTTCTGAGATTTTAGAAACTTGCTTAGAACAACTTTTCAAAAGAAGGGTTTTTGGGGAAGTTTAATGTTTTCACTAATTTTGATAAGATAGTCTGTTAAGCACGTTTTGCTGCCTTTATAATGAGCAATGATGGAAAGGTTTTTAGCTTGGCATTGCCAGAATTAAACGGTGCTGGAATATTTATTTTATTATTTTTTATAGTGTCTATTGCCATAGAAACGAGGTGGCTTAATTATAGAAATTTGCAACAAAATGTTACCTTTCAAAAAGAAGAACTTTGACACACATAAAAGCAAACCATAAGGATCTGATATCTGAAGTAAATAAGTATCGCTCCATTGAAGCTTTGAAGTGACATTGATTTACATCACCAAAAGATCTATCCCTTGTTGTCACTAACAAATGACCTGAGCATTTTCACAGCAGAGAAAGCCATGCCTGGATGATGACCTAGAAAATACGGACCGGGGCGTCGGGATCGTGGTGGGGTGAGGAGGAGCAGCGAGGGCTTTGAGATCTTATCCAGCCTCTTTTCAAAGAGACTTCCCCAGGACTTTTCAAAGAGCGCTGGATGACATAGCGTCAGGTTAGACTGTAACATCCCTGTAACTGCGTGAAAGTCAGCACAACACCTGCTGTGTTTCATTTGCTCAAGCACCCTTTGGTGCTCTCGCTAGCCCGAGGCACAGCAGCACCCAAAGGTCCAGACTCCAACAGTTGTGCACGGGTCCGGCACGGTGACACCGAGCGCATCCTGGTGAGGTTTTACACCTTGCTGTACTTCACCTGCTTTTTGCAGACAGAAGCAGAGAGCTGAAGTTTGTGTTTTCCAAACTGGGTCACGTATGCTGCATACCTGGAGACGCGTGAGGCACACCTGAGGATGAGGATTTTGTGAGCAAAACTAGTAGACAGAATTTGCGGAGCCTTTGAATACCTGAACTCATCCTTTTAAAAATCCAGTCCCTTATCTGTATGCCTTAATGTGGAACTGAGGCCTCACCTGAGATATCCCAGGTTGATAATCCTGCCCTCGGGAGCTAAAGATCTCATCTGATATCCACTGAAGTCAATGGGACAATTGGCTGTGGGTGGCTGCTCCGGTGAGCCCCAAAGGGAATAAAGTCACAGCCAGCCTGGCGGTGCTGTACGAGGGTACGAGGGGTATGAACACCACTGTCACTGCTCTCATTCCCACCGCTTCCTTTTCAGCAGACACTGGCACAGGACATTTGGAGCTGCGACCACGCTAATCAGCATCAGGCACTGCTCTTCTCTGTGCATCTCAGTGTGCTGGGGTAGGAACTGGATTTGTTTTAGTTCAGGTAGATTGCAGAGGGAGATGAGAGAAAGGGAGGAAGGAGCAATCGGGAAGGCAGAGACAAATTATAACTCCAGTGATGAAAGCCACCTTGACTGCAGAGAGGCCAAGAACTTGCCAAGATGATTGCCAGTTAAGCATGCATTAAGCAAACATCCCTCCTTCCTTCCTGCCAGGCCCCCGCCGGCGTTGCCTTCTCCTACAAGTTACCGGATTGGAAGCACAGAGAGTGACAAAATTATTACTTTTTTAATGACTGCAAAGAAATCACAGACAGTTGACAATTCAAGAGAAAAAGGCTTTTAAAAAATTGATAGTGTTTTTTTTTTTTTCCTGTATCCTTATCAGGAAGTCTTTCAACTCCTCTCTTGGAAAGCAAAGACATGAAGAAGGTGCTGGGGAAGGGATTTCTGCACAGGCACCTGCTGTTATTACTGCAAGCAGTGCCAGGGAGCAAAGCCATTTAGGATTAGTCCCTGAGAAATGGCGATTATCGGGACTTCTTTCGGCAGGACCTCTGCTCATTGGCCTACATGCCACCCACTAACTGGATTAGCATGACTCCAGCCAGCTGCTTGGAGAATGTGTCCCATTCCAGTGCCTTGCCATATGTCATACAGCATTCACAGCAATGAGCATGACTCATAAGATCAGCTTACGCTTATATAAGGTTTTCTGCAAATTTGGGGTGATTTAGCTAAAAGTAATACAGGCGAGGCTCATGCTGAGCTCAGATTCCAACCAAAAGAAAAAGGGGCAAAGAAAAGCAGCGAGCGGAAAGCACGCGATGCCCTCAAAGCCAGAGGACTTGGTTTCTCTTGGAGGCCCTCAACAGCCTCCTGCAGTTCTCCTCTGATCTTCTGAGCCATCCGCAGAGGTCCATCGGGCAGAGGAGCCAGGCATTGCTCTGGCATCCGTCCCTGCCCGGCTTGGCCGGTCCAAAATCGGCTGTGAGCGAGGCCGGACGCTCCCTGCAGTGACGGCCTCCTTCCAAGGGCCTCTCGTCCCGCCAGCACGCGGACGACAGCCAAAATTTGCAGCCTGCCAGGGTGTCACAAGACCGGTGAGTCACTGGAGGATCACAAAGTGGTGCTCTCATAAAGGAGCTTAACAGCAGGAGGTGTCAAGGTGAAAGCACCCGTAAATGAGATGGTTTATAACTTCACAGCCTTGCAGTGGCAACGCTGGGCCACCGAGGCTCGCAGGTCCCTGTGCTCAGTCCTGTTCTCTGCAGCGGTGCCGGGGTGTCACTGCCCCAAAGATGGGGTGTTTGGCCATCCCGACAGCAAGGACCTGTCACCGTCCAGGTTTGGTCCAAAAGATGCAGCCCCCGAGGGTTCCTCCCTGCGATCACATCCACGCCCTTCCTCTTTGCAGGCATCGTTGCTGTTTAATAATGATCTCAGAGGTGCTAAGCTGATAATCATCTACCTCAGCTACTCCGCACACGTTGTCAGACACACTGGTAATGAAAACATAAAGTGTAAAGATATCCCCTTCCCAAGGTAATGGAAAACCTGAGTGGAGATTGACGTTAGAAACGAGATAGGCAGACTGGGAAGCCAAATGAAAAGGAGGAACATCTGGTTCCGTTTTTCTTTGTGAAATTATCTCACACTGACCAAGCAGTACCTTCTCTGAAGTATATAAACGTTGAAGACGCACACACATGGTTGTTATCAAATGGTATTGTGCAAAATTAAATTGGCTACTTTATGGTGAAATGGAGAAGGAAAGCAGGCATTTCAAACACATGCGTGTCTCTCAGCGAGGTCTGGAAGCGATCACGATGCAAGGATGGCTACTTTAAAATATCTACAAATAGTTAGGGCCATTCTGTGAGATGAATAAGCTGGGGCTGAATTTAATAAAGTTATCAAGGCCATAATAATACAGGGGCCAGTGCCTGAAACTAATAAGAGCTTTGGTGAGCATGAGATAGTTCATATGTGCAAAGCATTCCTCCCGCGCTGACTTGCGAAGGTAACGCACCGTGCCAAATTCCTCTAACTTCACCAAGATGTGCTGAACGTCTGCCCCACGGCGAGGCTCAGCCAGCCCGATGGGGGACACGCAGCACCCTTTTTCTGTCCAAAGGCCGGCCACAGCTCGCAGCGTCCCTCGCTAAACGTGGCTGGTGAGGTCCCACACGGCACGCACGTGTTTGTCCTTAGCACGTGCTCTCCATGCCAGCTGGTAGCACGTTTGCGGTTTAAGACGAGAATCGAAAAACAATCTTCCCCAGAAACGATCTGTTACGTCAAATTTCTATCTCCTGGTTCCCAACACAAGCTTCCGAGCAGGTTCCTCGGGTTGCATCCTCACCACCCAGCCCCAGCCACAGGACCTTGAGCCAGCACCAGGCAGAGGAGCAGGGCTGGCAGGGATGCTCTCGCCTTTGGGCTCTCCAGATCTGAAATTTTCCAATTGTGGAAAATTCCACATCTCCGATTTTATTTTATTTAATTCGGAGGAATATATTAGATATGAGAAATTTTCTCTGGACTGGAAATTCCCGTTACCACACATGTCGAGAGGAAAGCGTTCAGTTTTTCCAGCAGACTGGTAGCCGAGCAGGAAGGAGGGCTTGGTTTTCCTGAATTCCACTTCAGAGCTCTGCTCATCGAGCCACACAGCCTCTGCAAGGCTTTTGTTTGGATAACCTGCCTTTCCCACAGAGCTGCAAACCTGGGCAAAGGGTGAAGTAACAGCTTTCCTTATTCCTAGCAGGTTTTGGTGGTTTTTTGTTTGTTGTTTGTTTTGTTGGTGGTGGGTTGTTTCTTTTTTTCCCTTTCCTTTTTTTTTTTTTTTTTTCTTCTTTTTAATTTTGGATTCAGAAGCAGAGAACCAAGAGCAGTGCTGGGGCTGGCTTCAGGGAATGCAATTCTCATTCCTTTGAAAAATTCTCGTTCTGCCAGTTTGGAGCTGTGTTCAGCATTTCACTTCCCACTTGGTATTGTGGGGCTGAACTTTCTCAAGACATTGACTGTGCATGAAGCAGAAGAAAAGAAGGGCAGATTTCATCTCACTTGGATTTACCCAGGGAGTGATTTTCTTCCAGAGATCCTAATCTGAAACCGCTTCTTCCCGCTCTCCCCTGGTTTGCCATCTCCAGTGTGTGCATTGGAGTAAAGCTGCAGGTACCAGCGGGGCTAGGAGGTACTTGGCAGAGAGAGAGATTGGCATTTTGGCTCACAATATTCAGAATCCATTTTATTATGGCCATGGCAATATCTCAGCACTGTGCTTGGCATTGGTTTCTACCCTGAAAATGGTAGCATTTATAAAACAAAACAAAACAAAACAAAAAACAGGTAGGCAGAATTTTACCCAGAAATTTACTAATTTCACCAAGGTAGACAAGTCTAGCTGAACTTCTGGGCACCTGCTGAAGTTGGTTCTGTTGAAATTAACCTTAAAATGCTCCACTACAGCTCTGTGAGAAGGTATGAAAGGCGGCTGCAGACGTGTCCTTTGGAAGGAATGGTTGCTGAGAAGACTTTGAAACTGCCTTGGGAAACATAACTCCAAGCCCCAAGTTTCAATGGAAATGCAGTAAAGGAAACCTCAAAAAGCAAACTACAAGCTCCTCTCCCAGATTTCCTTTTCCTTTCATGGCGCAAATTAAAGAATACAAACTTAGTGGAATTGCAGGCATCTAAGAATAGCTTTGATTTTCCTAAACATTTACAATTCTGTTTTATGTACATCGTCAGAAAAAGAGCAAGGAAATACAAAATGTAAATCTTTAAATGAACGTGAATACCAAGGAGACTTTACATATCTGCTTGTAACAAATGGGATGTTGCAGCTAAATCTCAAACAGGGTAATCAGAGAGCTTCAATAGCCGTGGACGCATGGAGTGTAATCAGACACGGGATGTCTTCTGTAGGGCCCTTCTTTCCCTCCCTTCCAGGTTAGGAAAACTATTGTGACTTGCTATAGATTCTGACGCCTGCCAGTCGGTTTGGTTTCACAGCTCCTGGAGCCACAATCCGATCTCCATTTCAGAGAGCAGCCGCAACGTGCTAAGCTAGACGCCAAAATCCTCCCTGTCCTTGTGGCAAATGGGCCGAGCAGTCACCCTCCCTGCCCTCGGATACGCAGCGGACGGTGTCCCCATTAACCGGCTGTCATGCAAGGTCCAACGAGTCCAGAACCCGGGGATGTGAAACCACCTCCAGACGCGAAGATTTGTAAGGATGCTGGAGAGCCTGTTGGGTATCTTTGATAAAATGCCACATTTACAACAGGGATATTGTTCTCTCTCCTACAGCAATGCTGAGTGAAAAGTTGAGTTTGGGAGGAGATATTAGCCCTTTCCTCAGCAGGACAGCCCTGATAGAGCAGAAGGCATTAGGAAAGCAATTTAAAAAACATAATGCTCAGGAAGCACCTAATTTTACTACCAGCTGGGTGTTAAATTAATTGTATGGAAGCCGAATGTGGCAAAAGATAGAAAATCCAGGCTTTAAAGTGTATGTGCTTTTCTAAGAACAATTCTGCTTCTTGGTTGAAAGCAATGAGGATATGTCGTGGAAAGAGTCTGGTGATCAGCCGAGTGGCATCGTGATGGATTAGCACAACCCTTGCTGCCTGGAAATGCTCAACTGCCAGAGGTCAGCAGCAGGTTATAACTCTCTCCAACACCGAGCTACAAGCACGTGTTACCAGCGCCCCGTAAGGAGAGGATGCTTTGCAGAGCCGGGCAGAAGGCTGCCTACAGCGGGCAGGATGATTCACTTGTTTCAGTAGATTGAGGAAACACACTGAGTGAAATCTCGGATACCGCAGCAGCTGATAAGTGCTACCACTCCCACTTTCTCACTAGGTAAACTGAGGTCAGAGATGCTTTTTGACTTGCCCAAGGTCATGCATTAAATTAGTGGTAGAGCCAGAAACAAGACCTAAAAGACCCTGCTTCCTTTCATTGCCACAGTGTTTTCAATTGCAGATGCAGAAACGTTGCAGGCCTGTTGTTCAAAAAGAACCCATTACCAACTGCAGGGCTTGTATCAGCCTCCAGAGAGATCAAATAGCCCCGTGGTGGAAAGGCATTCAAGAACAGCTGCCTGCTAACTGGTTTTTAGGCTGTGATTTCTTCAGTAGCATCATTCCTGGTTCCCACTGAACACTCTTAATTTAGACTGATGGAACTGTTCTGCAAAGCAAGAAACTTTCACTTGCTGATATGCAACTTCTACGCTTGTTCAAAACAGCCAGAAAAGTTATTTAAACTAAATTTACAGCTCAAAGCTAACAGCTTTTAAAGCCCCTCCTTGCCTACTTCTTCCATCTTTTTCCTTTTATTTTATTTTTTTCTGGTCGGGACCTCGTTTTGGAAATACCCCAGACTGTAATAGTTTTGCTTGTACTGTATTACTTGGCTTTGTTCATCTACTGATGAAGTGCCAGCCCTGAAGCGCTGCCAGATGAAAGTAGGCATCTTATAGCACTGAAGGAAACTTTCGTGAGATTATTTATTAGCGGAGTCACCGTGCAAGTGTTCTCAACGAACAGCAGGTCTCTGCCCATGTCAGCTCGCAGCAGGATGGAGCACACAGGGCCCGACACACAGGGAGGAGGCCATGGCCTGGGCCAGGCCTACTGTGGCCATGAGTTGAGCAAGCCATGGGCAGCAAAATTGCAGGGCAACCCCAGCACTTCCACCCCCGTGGCTCATGTATGGGGTGGTTCGGGTCCTCAGGCTCGCAGTGTGAGGCAGCAACACAGCCCAGGAGCAGGGGAAATCCTGCCACTGTCTCCTTTGCTCCTCATCCCACGCCAGCCAACACTCACCTCCTGGCTAGCCAAAGTCCGGGCCTGGCTTAGTCCCATTCTCAGGCCCAGATTCCCTACAAAGATCTGAGTTTTGATGAGTCTTGGTGAATGTTTTAACTAAGTTGGCCTGAACCCCAAGTTCAGAACATAACACGAACGCGGGCACCTTCATGTGGTCTGAGGTTTGGTAACGAAAGGTTCACTTGGCCCTGCAGCTGGCTGGGGCTTGGCCATGTCCCTGGGGTCATGCAGCCGGCGAGGGGAGGTGTGGGCTGCCCAAGGCCTGCAGCGCCGTCACAGCTGCCGGGAGATCAGCATTTGTCATCGCAGATGGGACAGAAGCAAGAAAATAGCGGGCTACTGATATAATTAACTCTCTGAGGGCTGCAGGACCATCTTCTACGTGCCCTTCCAGAAATGCAGGCCTGGGATCGCTTTGTACAAACAGAGCACACCTCTCGAACAACAGAAAGTGAAAATTGAGCTCATCTCACGTGTTCCTCTGAGCTTCAAATGATTGTAATAGCTTAACTGGAATCTCGGTAATCATTACTTCGGAAATCTAGCTGCCAGTGTTCTGTCTTTATCTTCCCTTGCACAGATCTCAGTGGTTTAGATGCAACACCTTAGAAAGGAGGAATCATTTCCCTGGGTAACTGTGATGGAGAGCAAATGGAAGTGGGCTCCTGGCAAGGGAAGTCCTTTGGGTGCCTGTGCATGTCACCATCATGGCATACCAGCTTGCTGACCAGTAATTAGCTTGGCTGAAGTCTGCCTCAGCAGATCTAAGTACAAAGGCATGCGTTTTTGAGGGACTCCTTTTTGCAGAAAATCTAAACGCCTTTCTAGGAGCGATTGCTAAGTCCCTCCTGTGATCTCACACAGTAGAGCTAAAACGTAGATTAGGAAAAGTAATAAGCTAAAGGAAAAAACACAGCGCTTTGCTCATTTATTTTATATATTAAGGGGAACACTGACCTTTGAGATCTCTTTTTTCCCTAGTATTCACGGTGATGAATAGAATGTATTCTGACTTTAAATGAAACAGAGTGCTTTGAAAAGACAGAAAATTAGCAACATATGGGCCAAAAGACCCAAAGAGATGAGAAAGAAGGAGGGGGAAGAAAATGACTGAAAGAAAGTTTCAGATGTCACTGTGATCTTGCAGCAGAATATTTTAATGTTACCGCTATTAGAGGAGGTCAGGGCCCCTTTGGACATCCCCCTTGCATCATGCATGATGAGGCTTTTCAGCACGCAATGCAGAGCAGAAATTGCCCTTCCTGCACTGCAAATGCTCTTTGCCCTGCCGGACCAGCACTGCACAGAGGACAGTAGGATTTTACAGCCAAGGTCCTCTTCATCCTTCCCAGTTCCTCACTGCTGTGAACCAGAGATGCTCTCACTGTAGGATACGATCTTTCCCTACCAAGCTCTGAGGCAGCCTCAGAGTCCTCAGATTCCAGCCCCTGGTGCTTGCCCCAGGCTCAGGTTAGGTTTGTCCCTTGCTCCCCACACTCAAGAAGCACCTTTTTATTTGTATGAAATGAAATTAGTGACAGCAAAAAAAAATCAGATTATCATTTGTATTCCTATCATAATTGTTCCTTAGCTGGCTTGTTTGGGGGGAATTTTCTGGGTTTTCTCTAAATCACACCTGAAAAGTGCCATTGGTAAAGGAGGAGGTCACACAGTCAGTAAGGTGCAGACGGTTAAGAGCAATTAATGCCACAGCTGAACATTAATTACCTGAGCCTTTTGGATGGTTGGGAATCTTCATCAGCTCAGGAATCAGCTACAGCAGCAGTCAAGGTACCAAACTGTTTGCAGCTAACTTTGACATTTAAGACATATTAAGGCAATAAGACATTTAAGTGTCTTATTAATTGATTCAATACTCTTGATTAACTTCCAAAATACTCCCATTTTAATCAATGTCTGATGCACGCCCGCCAGAGTAAAGAAACTTGGCATTAAGTCTCTCAGCTTCACCTGTAACTCTCCTGCAGCACATGTGTTTAGAGAGGCCAACTGCTGATGAGGTACCTCTGATGAGCTATTAATTAGAGCAGACGAGGCTGACCTGGCCACAGCTGGCTGTTCCACAGTGACATGAGCAAGTGCCACATTTCTACATGATGCAGACAGCTCTGAGAGACAACGTGTTGGTTTTTTGTTTTTTTGTTTTTTTTTTTTTTTTTTTTTGGTTTGTTTTTTTTTCCCAAGCAAAACCAAATCTGGGTGAAATTAACATTCTATCCTGCTAGTATATTTAGTCCAGATCCAAGTCTGCTTATTTTTTTCCATTCTGTCTCTGTCATTTTAGTTCATTCGTCTCCCAGCTGAAAAAAAAAATAAAATAAAAAAGACAAAGAAAAACCAGTCCTCTGCTGTTGCAAGAGCATCAAAATTATTTTGTGCTCCCTACAGTACCAGTAAGTCTATGTATCCCCAGCACGCTTTGTGCTATAAATTACACGCCTACGCTTAGATATTTGCACAGACCTGCTATCAATTTTCTTTACACACACACCTATTTTGGACTATCTAGTAAGAAATTACTTAAGGCTTTGCCTCTCCTCCTGGCCATCAATAGGGTTTGCTTTCGCACAGGATGCACAAATATTTCAAGCTGAGTGCTAAAAGCAATGAAGTACATAGGAAGCTTGGGACCTAAATGCTCTATCCTACAACTCTTGCAGTAATAGCATAAAACCCTTTTAGCATTAGCTGTGGCCCAGTTTGAGGAAGGGTGGGAGAAAAATTAAGCTCCTATGGGCTTTGGCTTTTCCGCTGGGTCTGCTCGCACAGGTTGTTAATGGCTGGTGGGTGCTGGAGATCCTTGGGGCTGCTCTACGTCTCGGGGACTTTCCAAAGAGGAAGCCAAAGCCTGAGGATGGGGCTTGAAATGATGGCTGCAGGGCTGATAAAGGTTGTTCTGACCAAACTCTTCCCAACTGTGATGGGACACGTCACGATTTGAACACTGACAAAAAATTAACCTTGTTCCTCAGTGTTTTACCAGGTCAAAACTACAGCCAGCTCTGCCTGCCTTTGGCACATGGAAAGAAAACCCGTCCCAATTTCTTTTTATAAAAGACTCTCCCAGATGTGCATGCTTGGGATAAAAAGAGTGAATAAAACAGCACCTAGAGGTGAAATTTTGCCTTCAGACGAGAGATGCCCAGGACAAAGATGCTCCTGATTCCAGCAGGGAGGACACCCGCAGCCTGAGGGAATCCAGCCGTGAAGCTGACCACAGCCTGAGCCCCTTGCTGCCCTCTGCACCTCTCTGGGCAGCAGAAGCTGCTCTGATCTCTGATTCTAAGCCTGCCAAGCTGCTGTTAGACAACTCGTAAGCACAGGACATCAACAAGCTGGTCCCTGACCCTTCCCACAGCCCAGCTCCCACAGCCTTGTGCATCAGGTCCACAGGTAACGTCCATGATTTTCCTCTCAGGCATCAGAGCGCGTTATTTTCACCCTACCTGTTCTCCACCGGTTTCTCCTCCACCTGTTAGGTCTTGCCTTGAAGGCCAGCAGGGCTTAGGTAGAGCCAGTGCCCAAGCCCAATGGTGCCCTCGTCTGGCTGAGGCTCCCAAGTGATAATTACCCACTGCAAACACTCATCCTCATCCTCGCCTCCACACCAGGAGGGACAACGGAGACAAAAAAGAGCAGGTTTGGGATCGGGTCATAAGATGGGCTGGCCCCATGGGAGCCTTTTCTCACCGCTTTTCCCGGCCACTTTCCCGTTTCCTACCAGCTCACCCCAGGCCCCTCCACTTCACGCCGTGCAGCACACGGAGCGTGCAGCCCGGGAGCCAAGCCCCCAGAGGGTGGTTTTGGGGTCAGATAAACTCTGCAATTGGGTTCCCCAGCGGGGAGCCCCCAGGGACACCGAGAGGAGCCCCAGCGCCGAGAGCAGGCTGCGGGCAGCGCCAGCATCTGCTGGCCGAGGCTCGCCGGTGACATCACCAGTGAGTTTTTTTTCCAAAATTCACTATTGTGGCTCCTTCCACGGATTTTGCTTGAAGAGATAAGACTGGGTTTTGGCCCGTGGCCAGCTTGACTGTTGACAGAGCCTTACAGTTCAGCTCTGAGCTGCAGGACTCTTCCTTCAGAATAAAGGGTCCTTTTCAGTTTACAGACACAAATACACGAATAAAGGCATATTTCATGCGTGATGTCTAAGTATATCAATCAGATAACTGGAACTGGTGTGCGTGTGGAGAAATTTCTGACGTAATATAACTTGTACTGAGAAGAAAGGCGCTTTCATTAATCCGATGCCTGGAATGTCACTTGTACACTAACAAGTGATTCAGTAAGAACTTGGAAAAACAAATGAAGCCATCGTTTTTTCAAATATTCAGGAGCCTCCCAAATTACAAGAGCAAGTGAGCATGCAGGAATCACAAACAGGAGACTCGCAGATCCCTGAAGTGTCTAACGAAGTAACTGGACAACGCAGAGCAAGTATGCGTAAATTAGGGTGATGTGCCCAACAGAGGAAATAAAACCAGTTTGCAATATTGCCTCCTTTGGGGGAAGGAGGAAGTCACTGCAGTTCTGCACAAACATCGGATCCCGAGGAGTGGAGCTTGCGCCAACCCTCATGCAAACGGCCTTTTGTGGTGGGAGTGCAGAAGTCACTTGCTGACTCCTGCCAAGATTAAGAACCTCCGACATTCAGATCCTGTGTCCTGTTGGGACTTCCAGCCTGGCTGTAAGGTGAAGGCTGACTCTTCCTGCATGTCCCTGCATCCCCGAGAGCACGCGGTAATTGAAAGGCATTGCGGGGCGCTCGCACAAACGCCAGCGGTGGGTTCACGTTGCAAAATTCACTTCTGGATGTAGGTTGACGTGCCCTGAAGTCTGCTAAGTTTGGATTTACTAAAAAGCACTACATTAAAATTAAATGAAAGATTTTATTTGAACCAAAGAAAGGAAATTAAATTTAGGCGGAAATTCCATCATCAAAAATTCCTGCACCGTGTCTCAGTGTTTTGGCACCTCCAGAAGGGTAAATACAGCTCTGTGCTCTTTGGACATCTCCACCATATCTTAAGTGCCTTTCGTGTAGGCACAAGATGATAGCTTAATAGTATTATTTCAACCTCAACTGAGAAACGTTTTCTTGTCTTTGGAAATGAAAGGCAGGCTCTTAAGATTACTTTCATGCCAATTTTGTTATTTATCGCAGGTATTTATAAGGTGCCTATCGCATGGGTATCCGTGCGCCAGGTTTTTTTACTCCTGGTAAGTTCTTTGATTTTTTATTTTTTTTAAAGGTAATTTCATACCAAGAAAATGAAGTTTTCGTTTTAAAGAGTATTAAAAGAATTGTTATAAAAAAAGGAGGAAACATCTCTCCAGGGATAATATGAAAACTGTATCTGCTTTACAGCTGCTAGGGCCCATTCCAGCAGTTCCCTAAATGGGTCTTGAACCACTGACGGTCCATGGCATGTTTGCTGGAGTTCCACCAACATCTTGGCTCTCTTCCTTGTTTTCAGCTCCTAAACTGTACAAAGAGACAGCTTAAAAATGCACACTCTTCTCTCCTAACACAGCTTTTCCTCTCCACCAGCTGTCCTTGATGGAAGGAAGTCTGGTGCTCCTGGTGGCAGGAAGGCAGCAGATAAGTAAGGAAGGGGCCTATAAGAAACTCAGGAATTTTAAGAAACTTAAAAGTAAGGAAATAACTGGGAGTGATGGAAGATGCCCCCCAGGACAGGCTGCTGTGAGCACGGCTGTGCCATTTCTCGCTCCAATCACCCCATCAGCCTGGGACCAGAGTGAAGGGGATGCACCCGGCACACCCGACAAGTGCTTGGTTAGGTGTTACATCGAAATGGGGCTTTTTCACACACACTGTAGAAGAAATTTGTGCTTTCCTTCCTTGTTTTGCAGATTAAGTTCAGAAAACCTGGCTCCAGCCGCCAGAACCGTCCTGGCTTTGGATAGGGCATGCAATGGGATATCCAGTGGCAGCAGGGGATGGAGGGAAGCCCGAGATACAACAGGGCAGTTAGTATGGGGTTAATTCCCCAGACCCCAACACAAGGCATGACAGCGCTGTTAATGACCGTGCCACAATAGCAAGCCCTGATGGGGCTGGGCAGGCAAATAAAACTGATTTTAGTGACTGCATCTCAAAAGTTGAGAATGTTTCCATGACTTTTGTGCCAGCGAGAGGGGAGCCGAGGACAGTGCTGTTTGCATCCCTATTGCAGCCTTTTCACAAGGGATCCTGCTCCGGCCAGGGCTTGATCCTGTAGGCAGGGGTCAGTGGTAGCTGAGGGCAGCTTTGGTGCCATCCAGCCTCACCTCTCCCTCTTCTACCTTTGATCAACTGCGCTGCAGAGAGCGGCGTCTCCGGTGAGACTGAGCTCAGCCTCCCTCCGGTATTTATAAACACCTCAACACGTGCAGCCCCAAAAAGCAGGCTCCCTAACAGAGCTGTGAGCATGGACCTCCGATGGCTGCCGTCCCTTGGGTCCCCTCCGTTTGGGGTGGGAGCTCCGAGCCTCCAGCTGCCGGCGGGGCTTTGCACGCCCGCAGGTGTCCGTGAGCGCGCAGCCGCCGGCCCGCTCGTGCCATGTCTGCAGAGCAGAGCAGCCCCATCACAACGGGCTCTGCCCACTTCAAAGGGAGACGTTAGCAATTACACCGAGCTAATTGTATCCTGATAAGAACACCAGCTTCATTATTCCATCCTGGTTCACATTTTCATATCTGAGTTCTGTTTATTTAAAGTAAACAGCCGCAAATTATAATTTTTTTTTTTTAAAAAGTACAAGATACCCACGATTTCATTTCCAGGGATACATGTTCATTAGAGATAAGGTGATTAAAAAAAATCATTTTATACTGCTAATTGTAAGCAGAAAACAATAAGCTCCCCATGAAAAATGCACAAATAATGCGCCAGGCAGGCCTGTAATGCTGGAAGTTCAATAATTGTTTTTTTGATAAAATGTTTTCAACTTCTTAATAATATTTTTATAGCTAGGATCTAGCTCTCAGACAATGGGCTGGGAACTCGCATTCCCTGCATGTTTTAGACAAATAACACACGCTCCATCGAAAGCAATGGAAGAATCATTCCTGCCTTGTGGGTATTATATTTTTAATCTACCAATAAGTTTGGGCCTTCTTTCATATATTTTTTTTTAGTTTTACATAAAGTAATTCCAAACTATAAGCCACGACTGACCTAACTACTTATTAAAAATGCTAATATGCTTTTGTGCTTTGATGTCTGGTGAACAATAAAAGGGAGAGAGTTACTCTGGGACACTGTAATCCTTTATTTGTCACTAAGTTATGACACCCAGCAGAGCTGTGTGACAGTCCAAATCAATCATCCCCCGTGCACTGCAGGCCTTCGCTGCCTCCTGCAGAGTCTATGCAGTTTAATTAGCTTTTTTTCACACTAGCATAATGTACATCTGCAGCTTCAGCAAGAAAAAGAAATGGAGGATAGTTCACTGGGATACGGTGCCTTAAAAAAAAAAAAAAAAAAAAAAAAAAGTTCATATAAAAAAAAAAGTCTGAAAGAAGAAACATCACAATCCTTTGTAGTTTACTTCAGAGGAGTTTGCGGTAGAAATCTACAGGACTGGGTACTCTATATTGTTAAATGTAGATTTTTTTTTTAACCTAATAAAGGCCTTTTCAGCTAAAATCTCAGATGGCATTTAAGCCTTGTTCTTTTCTAATGGTCTCTATCTTTTATACCTTCTTCTCGCGGTTGATCATGCCGTAGCTCATTATCTGCTCCTCTTCCCCTCCCCACGGTGGGCTGCTACAATGGAGGTTTCAAGCCCGTGTTTGCTGGTTAGAAATCGCTGCCCCCGAGCCCTGACGGCTGTGGCAAAGCCCTGGGCAGCGCCGGGCTGAAGGTGATGGCACAGAGGAGCCGCAGGGACCTGCAGGGAACGAACCTCCCCTAATTAGCCCGTGAGCGTGGCTGGTGGGGGAGGACGCCGTGAGGGTCCGCGTGGGACCAAGCGAGGCCGTGGGACAGGAGGTCCAAGGATAAATGGGATTGTGTCACCCCAGGGAAATATTTCTAGGCTCGTTATGTGAGTGGTTTGGTCCGATGTGTTCGAGCAAATAAAAGCGACTCAGGTGTGGCCTCGTTTCCAAAAGGGCAGTATCCTTCCCCAGCCATTCCAGCCGATGTGATGGAGCACGGTAACTCGATGGTGCAAGCTGATGCCGCCTGGCTTTTATTTATCTTTTCTACCCTTTGTGTCCCACTGCAAAGTTTGAAGGCAGGCGCGATCATTCCTTACGCTACTCCTCCGAGCGTGACCACAAAGGAGTCACCTGCAGAACACAGCGGCTCCTTTATTCAAATGATAGATTGTGTTACTAGAGCCTTGTCACTCTTAATAACCTTCCAACAGAGAAACGCATCAGAGGAGGTGATGGGTTGGGTTCAAACGGGAACACTCAGCACGAGCAACCACTTTCTGCTCCCCAGTTTCGAGGAGCGAGGCTGCGCTGGAGGCGCCTTACAAAGGCTCTGGCTGCGGACAGCCAAGGTCCAGCGGGTCACAGCAGCAGAGACCCTTACAAAGGACGGCGAGCGGTCAGGCATCCATCAGCCCCTTGATTTTTAGGCACAACTCCGCCCTCAAATAACACAGCAATTCCCTTCAGATCTCTTGGGCTGCTTGCATGCAGCTCCAGCCCCTTCGCTCTCAAGAAGCAGCCGTGATGCACCAGCTCTGGGCGCTATGAAAGCGTAAGAGCAGCAGCCAGACCTACTGGAAATCTCCGTCCCTTTTCGAGCTGTACCTTAAATTTCCTTTTAAAGCACCTCTCTAATCCTCCGGTGCAAAAATACTTTATCCTCTTGTGGGAATTATATGTATTTCCCAGTTCAAAGGGGTATAAAATATAAATGTACTTCTGTACAATTCAGCATTAATAAGAGTAAATAGTGTACAGTGCCTTTTCATCTTTAGATTTCAAGTTGCTTAAGCATTTAGAGACTACAGTTGGCATTTCTTGCTGTGCTTCTTCCTGTCCTAATGCTATTATTGAAAATGCTCTTATCCTGGGCCTTGCCTGGGCTAATTCCTTTGAAAAGTCTTATTTCACACTTAGGCCAGTAATTCTTTGCTGGTTTTCCCTTTTCGAACAGGTAAATCATGCGCGGTTTTCACATGCTTCCAGTCTCGTGTTTATTGGAGGCCTCCGGTTGTGGGCTTGGTGGATGCAAGGAGTGGGCTTCTTGTTCAGATGGGAATCAATATGAAATGACCAAAATAACCCAGCTGGGCAAGCACAGGGCTGAGTTTCCTGCTGCACAGACCGAAGAGCAGCCATGCCCTGCAGGAGGGACCCCCGGAGGGACCCTTCTTGCACGGGAACCCCCTCCCAGGCATTTAACGCACGCATCCATCTCCCTCCCAAAGCTCCCCGAGACAAGGCACAGCAGATCTTCAGGGACCTGCAGGAGGATGAACACAGGAGCAAGATGACTTCTGGGCTCGGTGCCTGGAGCACAGCCCACGCTGCTCTCACCGGGAGCACACCAGGCTCGCGTTCCTGCCCTTCTCCATGTACCGAAGGACTTCCACTGACACTTCTTGAGCCAACGCCTTTCTCGTGTGCCCGAGCCACGGCACTCCCAGTTCCTCTTCCCGAGAGCCCGAGGGGTTTGCTTTTCATTTCCACCCCCTTGCTTCCTGGCCAGAGAGCAGCCCTCACCCCCAAACTGGTTCCCAGACAGGTACCGCAGGGCGCCGAGCAGTGCCACTTGATTAGAGGAAGGGATGAAAGGTGAGATGAAGCTTTGCTCCTTCCTCTTTCTGGTGCCCTGGTGGTGGGAATCTTTCATGGACCAGGAAAAAAGAAAGGTTGAAGGCTCCTTTAAAACAAAGACACATTTCAGACCAGAAAGTATTTTTTCTTTGTAATTCAGCAGGTCATACATTAAAGTAAAAAGGTGCCTGACCAAATAATAATAAAAGCACTTGTGGGGCATCGATACTCTGCAGGGAAAGCATTGCCTTGGTGAAGAGCAACCTGAGGAAGAGGGTGGCTCTGGGGAGAGGCTGAAGGGGCTGGTTCTCTTTTGGAGAAAGTTGAGGGAGGAGGTGGTGGAAAGAGTTGTACTTCTGCGGGAAGGCAACACAATGATCCATGAAGACAAGTCGTAGCATTTACCCTCTTCTGTCACACCATCGCATCCTTCAAGGAGACCCAAAATGCAGGATCTGGCACCTCGGTGCTCCAGCTGAGATCTGCAAAAGCTTTCTGTGCTGCTCCAGCCCTGTCACCTCCCTGCCCAGCGTCTGCAGGAGGTTTCTGCTCCCGCAGCGTGGAGAATCAAAGGCTTGGCCCTGCTGCTCCGTGCAGAGCCTGGTGGAAAACCTCCCCTCCTCACCCGCCGAAGCGAAGCCGCTGGGTTTTCCCTCGAGTGCTCGTGGTGCCGGCACTGTTCGGCTCTGCCAGCGCTGCGAGGGAGTGGAGAGAGGGGTAGGACCTCGGAGGGGAAGTGGAGGTGCGATAGCATCTTCAAGCACCCCAGCAAGACCTGCTGCAATTCACCTGCCAGACCCCGGAGGTCAGCTGGATCTGTGTTCGGTTGGGTGGCAGCCTCCGGCAAGGAGACCTGCTGTGCCGGTGAGGGATCCCACCCCGCTCCCGATCCCGTAGCTTCCAGTTTGCTGACACTGGAAAGGCATCAGAGAAGATAGGAGGGTACTTATGCAAAGACTTCTATCAATGGGGAGGCCCGTCTTCAAAGCTTTGATTTTACCAGGTGCTGGCATCCCTTCTGAGAGCTGTTCTTGCTTGGGGGGATTCCATCTCAAAGTCCTCACATCACAGGAAGGGGAGTCCTGCTTTGAAGAGTCTCACCAGCGATGGGCCAAACCTCCTATTTGCATTTCATTTTTGGCTGCACAAAGCTTGCTCGTTGGCACCAACCAAGCGTTTTGCAATCTTTTTAAAGCAACAAGGCACAGCGCTTGCTGACACAGCTCAGCGCCGGGACGTGTACCTGTGCATCCAGCTGAGAAAGTCACCAGCAGTTTAGGCAGGTGTGGAGGGGTGAATTAGAGCTAGAACAAAGCAGCGGTGCACTTGGAGCATGCCTATCAAGTTGCAACAAGCAACAGTTAATGTTAAATTACGGGATGTGCTTCCAGTATTTGCACTTGGCAGCTGGTTTGATTCCTGAAGTGAAACCATGAGGAGAATTTAAGATTGGATTTATTTTAAGGCTACCTGCTTGAGTTGCTTTGCTGCTGTTCCTGTGAATTTGTGTCACGTTGGGCTCGGGCAGAATTTCTGCTGGATCCTCAGCGCTTCCAACGGGGCCTGCCTGCTCAGGGAGCAGCGTCTTGCAGTATTTCAGAAGTACAAAAGGCATTGCCAGAGGCCACTTAATCTCGTTTTTAACTTCAGCTTTGTCCAACTAAGAGTTTCTTTAATTTCCTAAAGGTTCTCAGAATATAGGGCAGTGCTGACATAATCAAAGCAGCCAAGACTCCAGGCTCAGACACCGTCTTTGACCTTTCGGTGGCTCATTTTCCCTCTGTTACTTACTTTTCAGTGGAATTGTAGAGCTTCACCCTCTAGTGTTTGAGGAGGAGTTTGGAAGGCATTTAAGCAATCAAGATCATTAGACGTTACCTTTCCTGTTGCAAGCCCTTGCATGATGCACCGAGGATTATTAGGCCATTGCCCTTTGGTGTAAACAAACCTTGGAGATGTTCTTTGCAATGCTTGTAACCAGAACAAAGCCCTTTGCGTTGTTAAACCTCTAACATAAGAGAGACTCAAGGAAAGCCTATTTACCATGCATAACACAAGAAAGGTTCCTGAATAATCCAAGACAAAAGGTCTATGCTGGGAAAGTACAGAGGTGGGACTGCCGGTTTCCCTTTTATGAGGATCCCCAGATTCCCCGAGTCTATTTTGGCTGCTACAAAGAACCTGGAGCTGCTGGTCCTCCTCCCTGCTCTGCTCCCTGGCCACAAAGACACAACAAGTTTTTTGTCGGGTTCAGAAATACCCCGTGCACTTCCCTAATGCCTGGAGATGGATAGATCGAGGGGTTCCCAGGGAGACGGCGTCACCCGGAACCCTCCGCGCACGAAGAAAGCATTTTGACCTGCCTGTGACTTGGGTTCTGCTCCAGATTTTTTTGGTTCAGCCAAGCCTGGTCCAAGGGCTTGGTGCAGCCAGCGTATTCAGAGCACCAGCAGGACTCGAGGAGCTCCCCAGCCCTGCTGGGCAGCCTCGTGCCCATCTCACAGCCCCTTCACGCACCCTGCAAGAGGAGGTTGTAAGCAACAGACGGGTACCAAGCAGAGCTCATTCTGCCCAGCTTCCCATTTTTACCATCACCTTAAACCCCTGAGCCCAGCCGTGCTGTACCAGACCCCCCAGGAGACTGCTGTGGCCCCTTGACGGCAGCATGGGAGCGGGTGGCAGAGGGCTGGGGGTGCAGCCCCTGCTACCCCCGTCAAAGCCCCGTGCACAAAGGGCCCGTGCTCGGTGGCAGTGCACCCGGTGGGTCCTCCAGGGCAGGTCTCCTGCTCCTTTGTTTAAACGCTGCCCATTTGTTGACTCGGAGGCACCCACTCCTCAGTGGCGGCGGCAGCAGCGAAATCATGTATCACTCTAATGAGCGTCCCTTCAATAACCATTGCCCTGATTTTTGATACCTGGAGAGAAGATGCACCAGCTAGGGAAGAATTTATCAAAAACACGCCACTGACTAGACATCAGAAGGAACCTCAAAGGGACAGTGAACTAGAACAAAGAACAAAAACATTTACAGAAGTGCTACGCCGAAAAAAAGGGAAAGGAAAAAAAACTGTACTAACAACAGTAACAAGGTCAGCTATAAAACCAGAATTAAAAGGCACTGCTGGGGAAAAGACGACGACTCAAAAAAGCACCAAGAACTAAGAACACAGCTTGCCAATCAGATCTATACAGCTTCCCCTTGATATCTTCCCACTAACAGGCTTTCCTGCAGGACAAGTAAAAAGTTTAAGCGACTGGCTCTGGGAAGGTGGGCTGGAAACGGGAGAGCAGCATTCACAGCTTTTAACACAGATCTTCAGGTTCTGCATCAATGGGATTGCTCAAAGGCGCCCCGAGCCTACAGCAGCCAGCGGGGCCGGGAGCGGGAGCAGCCCTGAAGCAAAGCACTGAGAAAACCCCAGTTAAGCCCATTTTGTGGTTTGAACCCCTCCTGGTGGATATCGATACCTGAACGGGCTGCGTCTGCCTCTGCTGTCACATGCAGCGGGGGGAGCCACCGGCTTAAATCGGCACAAAAGTCCTGAGCTTCACCAAAGTGGTGCTAAAATTAGCGTGTGTTGAAATCTTTCAAAAAAAAAAAAAAAAAAAGAAAGAAAAAAAAGAAGCACTTCCCAGAGAAACAAGAGTTTTCTACTCCTCGAGAAAAGAATTCTACTTTTTGTTCAAAATTTCAACCCATTCATGGGAATATGAAAGCTTTCAGCACTCTGCCAAAACGCTCAAGGCCCTTCCTATGCTGAAAGGTCACCGCACCACAGCCCTCTGCACCCTGCCTCCTGCTGCATATGCATTAATTGCAGCTCCTGAGCATCCACCCAAAGGGAAAGCCTCTTCCTACCTCCATCCACACAACAGGTAAGCTCCGTTTCACCATGCTCATCAAACCAGTATCAAAAACTAGTGGGAGAAATATTCATCCTGAGTTCTCCTGATCCCTCTTTGCCATGGGAGGCAAGGATGTTGCATAGCAAATACTGGTACAAAATTTAAGAATATTCCGGGCACCGATACCAGAGCAACTTTTGGAGCCAAGGCAGCTCAGACCTGGACCCCAGGCTGCTAATTTCTGCCTACAGAAACTTCAAGAAAACGGGGTGAACCTCTCCGAGATGCAACAGCTCTTCCACCTTTCGCCTCCTGGTGCCTGCCCATCACCTGTGGGCAGCGCATCGCATGGGAATTAGGGGTGTGCTGCGGCACGGGTGTGCAGCTGCAGGTTTTAGGCAGCACATGCCCTGACCTCCTGGACTGGGGAGCCCGAATCAGCACAGGATGCCTGCATTCAGGTCACCAAATCGCTCCCGAGGTGCTACGGAAGAGCTGGAGACATCTTCTAGGGTGACACATGCTCTGCCTAAGCGAGCACAGGGGCCAGCCTTCGCTGCTGAGCCCCACACTCACTGCAACACAGGGAGCTCAGCACACCGAGCCCGACCCTTAGGCAGCATGAACACCCCGTAATCACACGCCTCCCACTGATACCTCTCTAAAACCAGGACGATTTCTACAAGCTAAGATTGCAGGGCTAGGTACTAACATATTTATTTTTTTTAAGCAGGTCCTGCTTGCTTTTTTCCCGGTCCCTTCCCTGCAAAGCAGTGCTTGTTAGCGAAAGAGAAGAGACTTTTGATTTCTAAAGCCAATGTTAGAATGAGCATTTCCCCATGAGAGCACCTGGTTCTCGTGTTTAATGAGTAAACACAAGGAAACAGAGGTTTGAAGAATGATTGTTCCCAACATCATTACTTCTGAACCCGACATTAAAGAGAAGTAAAAGACAACAGCACAGCAGTTCTTTGTTTTTCCACCACTCTTCCTAAAAAATATCTTTAATGAGACACATTTGAAGTCTAACATGGGGCCGTTCTCCTAGATTATAATTGATAAATCTTCCAAAGTGGTATGGGGAAAGGATTGTGTAATAATTACTTGTTTCTTTTGAGGAAATAAATAAAATATGAAAAATGTAATTATTAACCAACAAAACGCAGTGAGTGGGTTTCCCACCGCTCCGCCGACCCGCGTCGGGATTACACCAGTCTCTCCGAGCCGAGCACGACACGCGGCGATGTTGCTGCTCGTGTTTGTCTGCCAAACGCCAGCTTCTCTGGGCAGTCACCCGTTCGCTTGAAGCTCTCACATTCGTTCCTTTGCCACGATTAATTTTGCTTGAAAACGGAACAAATCGCTATTCCTGCCAGGAGCAGGAGCTGAGTGCCTTCGGAGCAACGGGGAAAGCTCCTCGAGGAGCCAGGGGAGGAGGATGGGGATGTGCTCATGGGCAGGTGGGTGCCCCCAGAGCCTTGTCCCTGAGCTGGGCTGGATCCAGCATCTCCTGGGGACAAAAATCTTCTCCCCTCTGTAGTGTGGCTCCATTTCAGCCCTTCACTGCTAAGAAATTCTCAGCCTAACCCACAGGCAAAACTTCTGCTCAGCCCTAAACCGCTCCAAGTACCAGATTTCTGATTCTCAGATAAAACTGTCAAATATGTATTCAAATACACATACTCGTGCCTCCTAGACCTTTTCCTCTTCTTGCTTTTTTAACCATTGCTTTGAACAACAGCATGCAAATTTAATGGGTTTAGAAGACTTCAAGCCAATTCTCCTCTTCTTAATTTTGTAAAATGTTATTATAAATGTTTTATGGGTTTAAAAAAAAAAAATCTCTCTCCTTAAAGTAACAATTTAAATTTTTCATGCACAATGCAGACCTTTATCTTATTCACAGTTGTCATTTTCTGTTTAGCATCACAACACAATACTAATAAAAAAATGCAATTGGATTGCCTTAAGCAGTTTTGCTGATTTTAACGTATGGTACAGCTTTGTTCGTGTTTCTCCTTTCTATAGAGCATCCTCAGATCTTTGTTCTCCAAGAATGCTATTTATTGGTTATAGAGAAGGCAGGTTACCTACGGAGTATTTCTTCCAGGAGAAAATTATAAATTATAGTAGTTTTCTGAGCCATAATCATTCGGTTTGATTCTGGCCCTTGTAAGCCCCAGTCTGCTTACAACCCATGAGCAATTTTCGGCAAAATGGTAGCAAGCATTGCTCTTCTCAAGGCCCTGAACACTCCTCCTCTCGTCATAACCTGCAGATAAATTAATGCTGGAACCACCCGACATGGGGCAGGACGAGAGGCACACCTGGGAGCAGCCTCACTGATGGAAAATCCCCCAGGACCGAGGTTTTCCTGAAATGTGCCCGTTGGGTCTCCCCATTGAACACGCTTCCAGCTTTCCAGACTCTAGGCGCAAAAGTGCATCTCTTTCAAGTTCCCCGACAGCAGATTTTCTCTCCATCTTTTCTTTTTGAGAATCCTAGGAGCATCTTCCATTAAATACAAAGATGTTTAGCCTTTTAACCCTCTAAACACAATACCACAGGCTCTAGTGATCTATTGTCAGTTAAATTCACCCTCTAGACTCTCTACTACAGCTTCCCTCTTGTATTTTCCTCCCTGCTGCGTGCACTTATCCCTGCATTGAAAATATGCTTTAGACTAATACACACCATTGGTTATTTTTAGGTATCAAAGACATTTTTCTCAAGATCTTTCTTCATTAATTCACTAATTCACTTTTTGTCTCGATCCCAGTTGCCTCACGTTCTTTATTGTCTCTTAACCCCGATGCTCAAGCGGTGTCAGCACAGATTAACAGGGAGCCTGAGAGCTTCTGGAGAACGGCATTTCATCTTCTCCTGCATCGCTTCAATCGGGTTTAAACTCCTGTGGCCTTCCATTTGAGTTCAGTTTGCAAATAGCCAGCAATCCCCAAATGAAAGAGCAAAGGAAATACAATCAGCATCCAGTTTTTTCAATTTTGACACACATTCCAAAGGCGCAGCTATGTAACAGGAGGCAGAGAAGGAAAGCATCTCAAGAGGAAAGTCTTGCCCCTTCTATTAGTTCCACAAATAACTTTGAGCTGGGCAATATGAAGAGGGGAATGGTAACAACACGGCACAGAAAACCCTTCCGTCTCTTCTCCTGAGTGGCAAAGTGAAGCATTGAGGGCAAGAGATAAGTGCTGCAGACCCTGCAGTGGACATCATCCACGGTAATAGGTCCCAAACCTCCGACTCGAATGCCTCTGCGCTCTGGGGTTTTCAGTGTTCAAGCCTAGCAGCGCCTCTGAATGTTGCAGCTTGAGTTCGTCTCAAATCACAACCCAGTCCTAAAGAATACTTTATTGTAAAAAATGTAACTCTATCCCCTATAGACTGCCTGCCCCAGTAATAGCTTCTTATTCCCAATTGCTTTTCCCATGCCAGAATGAGCGATGCTGAGCTAGCAGTTAAAGGAAGGGATTGAGAGCTGGGGGTCCGGGGTCTAATCCCAGCTCAGCTCCTCATATATTTTGGGAAAACACTTTACTTTTCTGACCTGAAAAATAAGGTGGCGCTTCTTCATGCTGAGACTTAGTCGGTGAAACTTTGCAAATGGCTTTGAAGTCCCCAGCTGAAAAGTACTTTAAAAGGCCAGAGTATAATTATAGAAGTAATAAACTCTTCTTATTTTCTATTGCTGGGCCTAGTTTAAGCAAAATAAATTACAGTAAGACCTTGGGAATCTCAGAAGACTCACGAAAAACCTGAGTGGGCACAAACCTTAGCACATGGACACCCCAGTGATCGATTCGAATTGGGGACAGCCCTGAAGCTGTTATCTCCTTAGAGGTCTCAGGCTGCTCCTAAGCCAGAGAGACCAAAGAAGCTGAAAGTGAAGGGAAGTCGCTCTGTAGGAGGGTGACCAGCGATAGCAGGGCCACACAGCCCTGGGAAGAGGGGACAGATTGACCCCGGTGAGGAAAAGGAGGCCTCAGAAAGCACAAAGAGCTCAGTGGAGGGCAAGCCTTCTGGAGCCTGAGGCTGAGCCCTTTGGGAAGACCCAGACTGACCCAAGGAGAGCAAAGCCAAGGTTGCTGCAGCCCTGCCACCCCTCCCCGGAGCTGCTGTTTGCCCACGTTACATTTTCTGTTGGTATCCGAATAAAAAAGAGCAGAAAAAGCCAGTTTATGCTAAGCAGCGCATCCTTGTCACCCCACCTCTGCCAATCACCGGATAAAAGCAGTCATTATTTTAAGACCCCTGCGGATGTCTGTCTGTCTTTTGTAATGAACTCACGAGCCACAGCGATCGGCGTGGCGCTGTTAATTGGGGCACCCACCGTGCCGGCTTCCGAGCGGCTGCTGTTCGTGGCACCCGAGCGCTTCTTCTTCCAACAGGTTTGCTTTGCACGCCGGCACACGCGGCTGCACGCAGCTGGATCCAGGTGGCTCTGGAAAACCAGACCAGGCTCCGGGGGGAGATTTCTCAGCGCAGTGTCCTCTGGAAGCCTGCTCTCCGTCCCCTCCCGGGGCGCTGGGGAGGAGGCTGGGGTTGGCGAGGTGTCCCATTAGCTTTATGGAAAGCCGTGTGCCTGGCCACCCAAGTATTTAGCTTCTGACGAGCTTCCACCTGCAGCAATAAGCTCGATCGGGTAATTAATACCAGCCTTTACTACCTGTGCTACCAGAACTGCTATGGAGATGACGGTTTTGTTATTTTTTAAAGAGCTTTCATGTGGTTACTGGGGCTTGTGAAAAAAAAAAAAAACCTCTCTCCCCCCGATCGCCGTCTGTACGACTTGCTTTGTGTTTTCCTCCTCCCCCTACCCCCTTCCATGACTTTCGGGCTTTCAAGTCATGTAACGCTTCGACATGGCGCTGGGAGAACAGGGGAAGAACAGAATCATCACAAAGACATTTGAAAACCCAGCAAAACACTTTAGCAGCAGGGCTGGGTTAGTTAGCAGCTTTGTTTGGTTTGATTTCATCTTGAAGTTTATTTACCAGAGAAAGCTGGGCTCCAAGAGGCTGCATCTGTTTTTCCAGTGAGGATGTTCCAGCTTTTTTTTTTTTTTCTTTCTTTTGCAAGAAGCTAAGGAAGGAAAAAAGCCCAAACCTGTTGTTCTCCAGAGGGAGCTTGGCACGGCAGCTGGCCCAAGCCACATGTCCATGTTGGAAACAGCAGCGCACGGCTCCCACTCCACCTCACTCCCATCCCCACATCGCCTTTTCTTCCTTCAGTCTCAATCACCAGGCTACTCCATCTGTGCTTGGGGTGCTCCAAGGCCAAAATTTCAGTTCTTTTTGCACCACTTGGTCTTGTATTTCCCACCCGAGGCCCTCAGAGGCACCTATTTAATGGATGACTGGTAGCTCAGGAGCTCAGCTGGACCTTGAGGGAGCGATGCTGGGCTCAGGGCTGCCCACACAGGTCACCTCTGGATCTCCAGCACCCCTTAACTTTGAACATCAGCTTAAAGCAACTACCTAAATAAATGCTTCTTAGCCAAATGCACACGTCATGCATAGATCTGATCAAGTAAAACAACGTCAGCTCCATCTTTGAGTTCAACTACATCCCACTGTGGGGAGAAGGAGTTATTTGCTCTCCTCTGGTGTGTGGGTAGGAAGAGATATGGTCTCCTGGGATGAAGTCTGGGACCAGAAAAAGGGTGCTGGGGAGAAAGGCACCGCTCCTCAGAGGTAATGCAGGAGCCTCGGACAGTTGTGGCTGGAAGCCTGGAGAGGATTTGCAGTATAGCACATGGGCTGTGTGCTCCTGCACTGGGACCTGCAGGCTATGAGCCTCCTCGCTGAGGAGAGACAGCACATTTCACTCAGTAGTAGTGGGATCCCACAACAGGCAGCGATGCTACCAAAATATCCAGTATAGGGCCTCTGTGCTGGGCTTCCCTGGAACTGGCGATGAATTTCTTGTAATGACTCCTGTGCCTTGCCCAGTAACTTGTTGCTCATCTTAAATCTAACTTTGAGAAATATTCAGTCATCATTTAAAGGCTCTAAGTGATAGAAAATCTGCCATACATCTGAAAAGGATGTTGGGATGATTAATTATGCTCTGTACAAAAGCTTTCCATCTTATTTCTGCTTTGACCTTTGGTAGCTCCAGCTTACTGGATCTCGCTAGTCTTTTGTCTGCAAGTTTAAAGGACCCTCTAACTCGAATTGATTACTGCGAATAAAGGGACCTTCTGCCATCCTCACCGCTTCAAAATGAGAACAAGGTGATTTCTCGGCAGTATAATCAAGTACAACCAGATGTGACGAGCTGCCATCTTGCAGAGGGAGCACAGCTGGATGCAGACACACACACCTGCTCACGTAGCACAGCTTTCACGAGCAGAAGCACGGGCACGAAGACCACAAAGGAAGGAAAGAGTAGCTGCATCCAGTGACCGCGTTGGGTTTTACCGTGTCGGAATTTCACGCAGGTTTGACAGGTTGCTGAAGATTTATTCCCCTTCCAAGAAAGGAGCAGCAGCTCCGAGAGCGGTCCAGCAGCTCAGCGAGCGGAGCGGCCCCTCTCCGGGCTGGGGACAGATGGCAGGAGCTCAGGAGGAGCGAGGAAATCAGTGCCACGACGCTGAAGGGACCAGACAGCCACAAATTACCACTCCAGAAGGGTTGTCTGGACCTGAGCACACAAGGGGGTTTTTGTTTCCTTGTTTTCTCGTTGTTTTGGAACTTTATGAGCATGAAGTTGTCTCCTCTCTGAGACCAGGCTTAGCAGTTGAGGGACGTGATGAAAGCTGGCTGACAGTGCCTTTTCCTAGTATTTTAAGAAAAGAAAGGTATAGAGAGAGTCTATAAGGGGACTGGAAGAGTTAGTGTAGTCCTGCACATCCTAAGGAATAACTGGACTTGGACAATGCCACCTTCCCCTTGCCATCAGGAGAAGGTACTGTTCCATGCCAGGCAGGGTGGTGTCGTCAGGACCTTGGCAGGAAGGAACGCATCAAAAAGCAGCAGCAGGAAAGGCTCTGTTTTCAATTCTTCTGAAAAAAAGCATTTATTTTGAAATAACAGTTTGTTATTTCCTGAAGGTCACATTAAGATCAAACGTATTAAATGTCTGTCAGCCAAACCTGACCTTACTTTGAGAGAACATTCAGGCACACATTCTTCTGAAGTGTTTAGACAAATATGTGAGACATCAGGTTTCCCAAAAGTCTGCCTTATCTAAACTAAATCCCATTTATTTCAGTGGAACTGAAGAACTTTTCTGTAAATCTTGCAAGGCGTCTTCTGATTGTTTAGGCAGATAAATACCTCTGAAAACGTGTGCCTGCAGCTAGAATCCATCTTGCCACATGAGAGTTGGGTGCAGCCTCAGCCAGCCACATGAGCAGCTCCTATAACCAGTGGAGAGTGGATGTCACCCCCGGGCATTTCCTTAAACCTCCCCTGGGCATCACTATGAGGACTGAAGCACTCTCCCCTTGGGGTACAACCTCTGTCTGTTGATCACAGCGGGACCTGAGATGTCCAATTCCAGCTAAAATGTAGGTTCGGTCTAAGTGAGGTGGATCCCAACCTCCTTAAATACATTTGAGAGATGAGCAAGGCGTGCTGGAAACGTACTGCAAACACTTCTCTGAATTTGCAAATGGGTGAGCAGGATAACAAGCAAGGTGCATTGGGTCGGCGTGTGGTAGGAAAGCTCGGACTCCACCAGCAGGCAGGCTCTCCAGTAATGAAGCCTGAAGTTCAAACCCTTGAACGTTACCCAAAAGCAAATTTCGGGTCAAGTATTTTGTTGGTCAATCATCTAAGTCGTTTAAGAGGAAAGAGAAACGATCCCACATGACAGAGCTAATTTGCCAACACTGATGGAGTGATAAAGTTTAACTCTTTCAGAATAAACAGAAGGAAGAAATAAAGTACAAAAACATGTACAAATAGCTCAGAATAACAAATAGAGGTGGTATTCTCTATAACTGGCCATCTGGAGCTACATCTGGAGCCTCGGTTGAGTCATACTGGTGAACCCTGTGCTTTGAGGAAAAAAGCTCCATTTCTTTGCTTTGGCCATCAGCATTGAAAACACAAACTGCAGCCTCGGAGCAACCAGTTTGACTGGGAAGTGAAAGCAGCGGGGAATTGTGGCTCCCTCTGAAGCAACGGAGCAGCAGAGGATCACCTCAAGGAACACGCCAGCAAGCTAGCAACACACCCTAGAAAAGGCCACTTGAACAGCACAGCACCATCCATCACGGCCTCCCGAGGACAGCTTTATAGCCTCTAGGAACCAGGCTGGTAATTGCAACACAGAAACTTCGCACGCAGAGGGTTCGGAGCCCAAATGGCCCAGGGAGCCAGCAGCCTGCGGGCAGGCATTTGCATTTCCATCCTACAAGCGAGCGGGGCCAGGTCTGCTCTGGCTGGCCTAACTCCGGAGTTGTTCAGCCGAAGTCCTCTCCTCCTCTGCTTCAAAGAGAGGCCAGATGATCTGGTAGCATTATGTAAAACTATCAGTTTCTAATTATTCTCAAAGCGCTTGGCTCTTTCCGTGTGAAAGGCCAGAGCTGAACTCTCCCTGGAAAGGTAACAGAGTACGGATCCCGGCGTGAAAACAGCCAAGAGCGCAGGATGTTTGCAATCTGAGCGAAGGGCCTGAGACCCTGCCTGGCAATGTGAGAAGCCTGTCCAAAATCACGAGTTCTAAATTTAGCTCAGAGCACAGAACATTAGATCTGAATCTGTTTTTTTCCCTGGCAAAATGTATGTTCTGCAAATCTTATGATTTATTCATGTCGTTTGTTTTCCTTGGTCATCCCGGACACAGGATGGGAGCTGCTTGCAGATGCGATCCTGGAGAACTGCGATTTGCCTTTTGGTATCACGGGAAAAGTGTGCTGTGCAAATGCAAGATTTGGAAAGATGATGTGGAGGCTTCCCAAGCCCCGAGGCACCACTGGCACTCGACACGCCGGGGGCCAGCGTAAGCAGCAGCGCGGCAGCACCAAGGGTCCCCGCTGCAGCACCTGCCTGACGCAGCCCTGCAGAGATCTCTGCGGTGAATGAGGTTTCACCGAGCCCACCAGCAGCTCTTCCACACGTGCACCACTGGACAGCACGGCCACAGATGGATGCTGAACAGTCCTCAGGGAGCATAGGCTGTTTCTCTAACATGCGTTTCCTACAGGAACATGTGTTATCTTTGGTTTCCAGCAGGACTTCTAAGTATAAGTACCGTTAACTACGCTTTTAGTATTTGTGACTTGCTGTTTTGGCAAGATCGTGGCTTATCCCATGGGCTTGGGCGCTGCAAGGATCTGCCTGACATACCGGTGGCTTGCAGGGTGGGTGGGAAGCACAGCAAACCTGGCCACGTACCAGGTAAGGGTATCACTTCTGTTCCCAGTTCTCTTTGATTTTCCCGGTACCAGAATCAGGAATACTTTGACTTCTCAAAGCAAAGCACAACCTCAGCAGAGGTCCCCAAAGAGGGCAGGGCTGCTCGAGAGGCTTGTTGGGAAAGGACTAGCACTAAATAGCAGCTGTAGGACCCCAGTCTGGCACAGGGCATTGATGAGGAGCACAGTTCCTGTGTCCCCGCACACTCAGCACCTCCTGCATCCCAGCCCGGCACCTACACGCTCAGCTAACAGCCAGCTCTTGCTCCCCTCTGGACTAATTGCTGGCAACGTGTGTTTTCCCAGGCCTTTGGTACAAGCGGAGCAACTGCTCCATCTGATTTTATGTCGTCGTTCCCACGATAGCGCTGGGTAATTGCAACCAGCAGAACTCCTCTCGCTGTGCCTCCAAGGGACAGAGTTGGTCCTGGGCAGCGAGCACGCTCGTCTCTCTCAGCCCCACGCTAGCCATCGACATGCCTTTGAAACCATTTGCATTTCAAAACCTGGGCAAATAGCTTTTCTAGTGATTAGGTCAGTTGACAGGCAGCCTGTGTCCAAGGCAGAAAGAGGAAGGGAGCCTTGGCAAAGCCAGCAGGAAAGGGCAGAATGTTGCGTTTGGTGTGCCTGAAGCCACCCAAGGCCAGGCTGAGAAGGGACTGATAAAAGTGTCAGCATACGTCTATGGCAGCTATAAGTTTGCATACAACACTTACAAACTATTCAACAACACCACATTCACCATAAAAAAAGCTATCTGTTGAAAACTGGGATGAGATCTCCATCACCAAACTAAGAGGTGCTGGTAGAAGTGGGTGCCCTGTGCTCACCCGGACCTTCGGTGCCTCAGCTGTGCAAGGGCTGCAGGAGATGGCAGAACGGTGATGGATCAATGCTGGTAATTCCTCGGAGAGTCTGAGATCAAAAGTACCACTAGAGGAGGGCAAAGCATTATATTAGCAAGAGCCAGTTGTTCTCCTCCTCCCTTGAGATCTCTTGCAGGTGATGTCCAAACACAGAGCTACACGCAGACCATTCCTGCGGCTCGGTATTTTCTTTCTTTTGCATTTATCCTGACTGAAAACTGGAAGGTAAATGTGACAAATATATGCACGCAGAGGGATCTACATCCTTGCTGGGCAGAGGCAGGCTGGATCTGCTCCCACTTCCCATTGCTGCTCACTTGTCAGCACTCCGAACGTATTTAATACAGGCACAAGAAAGGGAAGAGGCTTGAGCAGGAACGTGGGCTCAGTCCAACGCTTAGATCCTGAGAATGGAAAACTTGCTGTCCCTGAAGAGGAGAGTGGCTGGATTGTGGTTTGAGGAGGGAGAAATTTAATATGAGCCTGTAGAGTAAATAAACTGCAATCTCATCCCCATGCCTAGCGTGTGAGAATCGGCAGTCCCAGGCTGCGAGGGAGAAGCCCTGCCTTCGGTGGGTGCTGCAGCGAGGAGCAAAGCGAAACCAGATGCACGGGCAGGGTCAGCATCACCCTGCCATGACATGGGTGTGATGCCCCAATTTGCTCCTTCACAGGGGCTCCACATGCACTTGTGGTTGGGGAATGAATGGATGCTGCCCCTTGCATGTCCCCACCAAGCTACACCCGATCCCACTGCTCCAACACCAGGGTGTGGGGAAAGCAGCTCCGAGGGGCAGCGACAGGAAATTTCCCTAAATCCTCTTTAATCCCCGACGACACCCATGTGTCACAGAGCGAGGCTCGGCCCGCAGAGCATCATTGTTCGCTTGAAAAATACCCACCGCAAACTTCCCCTACAATAAAAATGAAAACGGGGCCGAAACCATCCCAGAAGAGCAGCGCTGTAAGTTGGTGGCCAGCTCTGTAAACCGTCGGTCCCGGACTTTAATTTCCTGACGTGTCTCATTTCTCTGCCGCGCAAAAGGGAGCTGGAAAAATCCTCTCTCTTTTCCTTTCTCTCCTCCTCACAGTTGCTCTTTGAGCGAGGCCGTACCTAACAATTATTTGGGGAAACATTATGTTGACATTACTGTTTAGAAAATAAAGGGATTTTAAAGCTAGAGAGTAACATCATGACCATATAGCACTAGTGAATGATTAAAAATTTAGATGACTGCCTTTGAAACAATAAAAAGCTTTCGAAGCTTCTTAATGAGCAGCTATCAGAAATAAAGCATTTAAAACTTCAGAAAGTGCCTCTGTGGAAATTTCATTGTCTTTGATGCTGTAAAATAACTGCAGGGTGGATTCATTTCAAGTTCTTTTTAGCATACTGGTCGTTTAGAAATATTGGGAGATATCTTTCTTAGCAATATGTGGGGAAAACAATGTCTTGGTCGCTTTCATTTATCTGCAATTTGACAGGAGTGCAGTTTATTAACTTGAAAAGAGACAGATACATTATCTGAAACACAGAGAGTATAGTGGGTATTGCCTCCTTTTTATACCAGTGGGAGTCCATGACACTTTGAACTTGCTCACCATTAAACGCCTTCCTGAGTTGTTGAAGAGGCCTTTAAAAAGGCAGCCTGTGCATTTATGATGTAAATTCGTTATTTTGACAGTCTTTGAAATCTGTCATATTCACGTCCAATTTAATGCACCGCAAAAATTCTTTTCTTTTAAAATACTTTTCTTTTAAGATTTCAAAGCCATTTTCATGTAGAAAACTATTGTTATACCTAATATATCCTGAAAGTGTTTTAGCAAAGGAACTTATATGATTCTGTTTTAAGTCATGTCAGGTTTTAAAACATGTCATTTCTTCAAATAAGCTTTGACCACGTTATCTTTTTTTTTTATTTTTTTTTCATTAGTTAAAGTGCACTTGATTTCCACGGATACAATTAGTCGGGATATGTGCTACGGGATCATCACCGGATCAAATGGGGCTCTTTGAGGCTGTGTTCGGCGGAGCAATTGCCCACATATCTGAGATCAATACAGCCCAGCACACAGGTAGGCAGGCGCAGGGAGATGCGGGCTGGTTGAAGCACAGCATATTTAACAAGGACCTGGACCGGTGGGAAAATTAAACCGCTCCTTTTAAAATGATGAGCTCCGAGTATTTGCTCTGAGCGTGGAGTGGGGCGAGGAGGAGCGGGAGAGAAGAGGGCCAACGCGGCATCTGATGAAACCCAAGTTCAGTTTAATTCTGGCCGAATCCAAGCCTCAGACGTTTCAACTCCATCTTCAAGCCCAACAAACCTCCTTAGGCTCGCTAATCCTTATTACACAGTGGATTTTAGCTGTACCTGCACTTCTTTATCAGTTTGCAAGATATTTTCAGCCGGTACAGAGGTCTTCATGCAGCTCTGCTTCAAAGCGCTGTACAGAGGAGGCTCTGTAAAGACTTTCAGAGGGTGTTTACAGATGCCTTATCACGCCGGGAGAGGAGGTCGGTGGGCAGGGGGGACACATTGCTCCAAAGCAGCGCAGAACCATCCTAATCTAGGGAAACGATCAAATAGGAGTTTCAAAGATCTCCTACTACAAAGGGAGGAATTAAGCTCACTCCTCGCCTGCCCAGACTCCGGGGCTGTTTTGGAATCCATGGAAATATGCCTGGTGTACGGGGGAAACCTTCCCCCGATGGTTTAAGTGCCATTTCACATGTCCCCGACGGCTGGCTTTAAAATACAGCGTATCGCCAGCGAGATAAACCGGGAGAATCATTACTTCGGTGGCATTTAACCCTATAATTGGGGTTTTTTTCAGCACTGATTTTATAAGGTCACCCTGTTATTTCCTTTGCCGGCTGGCTTGTGATGGTGCTCTCACATGTTATTACTCTCTTCCATCACAAGGAATGATATTTCAGGACTGAAAGGTCGGGAGATTTGTAAGGACTGTCCTTTCCCACACGGCGATTGTCTGAAAGCTTCAAATAGTCAAAGGCTGAGCGCAAAGGTGTTTTAGATGGGGTCTCTGGGGCAGAAATCCCATCTGGTCCAGGGGTGGGAAAGAACTGTCAGGATCTGATCATTTTATAGTTAGATCGTCTTGTCCCTCCACAAAGGAAGGATATATTTTCCCGATAGAGTTTGTATCAGATATTAAACCAATACTACGCTTGATCTCGGGGAAAAAAAAAAAAAAAAAAAAAAAAGGCCATTAAATCTCACAACTTGAAAAAGGCAGCTTGATCCTTGAAGCAGGGAATCCTGCAGTGCTCGCTGCCTGCTCACCCCACGGCCTGGCTGTGCTCGTTCACAGCATTCATTTCTGCTATCATTTCCCCGAGTTTCAGATTTCGTTGGCACGAGCAAAACCTTGGGCTGCATGAGAAAATACTTTGAAACGGTGCCTAATTGACTTGGGGCTGGTTCAGAATATAGTACACCGCATAAACCACCATAACATCAATCAGAGGGAGAAAGGATGTCCCCATGTTTGGCTTAAACTACGGGGTATTTCCTTTGCCGAAAGCATTTTAATCACACTTAAGTATAGGTTTGCAGTGGCAAGGAGACCGACCCATTCCAGTTATTGATTTTTCCCACAGAAGGAGACTTCTGCGAGGCAGCCCGGCCGGAGAAACGCCCCAGGGTTCGTTGCACCAACTGCAGCGACCTCGCAAGCCTCATTGGGTCGTCTGCTCTGCACTCCCCCAGCAGAAGGCATGCTCCTGTGGTCTGCGAGAGCAGCGTTTCCATCCGAGTTTGCTGGTTTTAGGCTCATTCTCTGGGATCTCACACTCCCCTCCAGCTTTCTTCCTGGGTTTTGTGCCCTTTCCCCTCGCCTCCCCCTCTCCAATTACCACCGGTTAGCTCCGACGGAGCCTCCCCGCAGGAGGAGAAACAGGATCTGCTTGTTAGGAACACACAAAGTTTTGTCATGGGGAACGCTGAGCACAGACAAAACCTGTGCTTCTCCTGGGCATGCCCACCCTGCCCGGCCAGCTGTGGGGCTGCCAAAAAATGCAGACACCAGCCAGCCCCAGGGACCTGCGGCCACCCACATCCAAGCATCGACTCCACCGCAGCAGCTTCTGGAGCCGTGCCCGCAGGAGAGCCAACACCTCCTGGCATCGTCAGCATGGTTCAGGGGGGTCCCTGCTGCTTGTCCCCTAGAGCAGGATGCCATGGGCCATCATCATAGCTGGCCGCAGGGTCTGATCAGCAAAGGGAATAACGGGTGCGAATGGGGCACAAAGATACCTGCATCTGCCACGACCTTCTGCCAGGGAGCAGCTGGAGATCCACGGAGAGCCTGGACTCCACTGGATCCCCAAATTCTGGCACCTTCGGGCCCTGACACTCTCAAAAACCAGCTAAGCCTTTAATTAATGCCTTTAACTCTCAAACAACCATTGATTAAATGTCTCCATTCACGGTCATGCGAACATCAGAGACCTGATTTTCAGTAAGCTTGGAGTGACCTCCATGAGAACGAGGGTCTCGAACCACACCAATCCAAGTCACATTTGGCAATCCACGCTGATCACTACTGCTATTAACTAAACAAGGGCCTCATCCTGCTGCTACATCAGCAGCCCACTGACACCACCTGGTTTCAGGCTGATTCTAGAAGCAGCGAAGCTGCAGACTGTGCCATTAATGTACATCGCCATCGCTGGAATTACTCAGAAATCAAATTCCCTGCCTGGGCACGCAGGGAACAATCATTAAGAGTGGTTTCAGTCATCATCTCCATTGCATAAGGCGAACAAGAACCTTGCCTTTTTTTTTTTTTTCTTCTCTTTCACTTCCCATGAAACAGTGGTGATTTGCTTACAGATATCAGCAAGGGAGAGGAGGAGAACAGGAGGAAGAAGCACATGTTCAGGCACTCTGATAAATCAGACAATACAGCAGGAGAAAGGATGAAAACCTTGAACGAGAATAAAAGCAGCAATCTCTAAGAAAGCCATATGAAAACCCAGCCATCCTATGACATGCTGTACATCTGTCTCATCCACTTGCGTGCAGACAAGAGCACAAACACATAAATGACAATTATATCCTGGCTGACGCCGGCAGCAATTTCCAGCCTCTTGAGATACCACCTCTGGGAATAGTCATGAAATCAGAATTTTATTGGAATGAGGTTTCAGTGATAATTCCAGTTGGACAAATCTAGTTAGCGAATAACAGGCGTATACATGTCAGAGAGGATGGAGAGCCTTCCCCGTGCATCTCCAGCCACCGTTCCTCCTGTCTCGTGTAAGGGGCTGTTGGCTCACATCTATCACCTGATGGTGTCTGCCACCAGGACTCAAGCTGCTCCCTATGCATCCAAATCCAAACTGGCTTGGATTTTGGTGTTAAATCTGCTGCCTTTACTCCTACGTGAAAACTGAGAACAAGTGCAGATCTCAGAGTAATGTGTTCTGGCAAGAAACCCCGCTTAACAGGCAGGCTACTGAAACCTGCGCTCCCTGCAATTTCTAAATGGCTTTCAGGCATGGTCAATGTCCTGCCTGAAAAGAAAGACAGATGCTCCAAGGAAAAGCACGAGGAGCAGACCTTATCCTGCAGCTCTGTGTCCCAGACTCACCGCCACGTGCCTGGATCTGAAGCCCCAGGCTTCTCATGGGACTGGGAGGAACAACGACCCGCGCTCGTGTAGGAAAGAGCCGCTGTTCCTAACGCAAACATTGCCCAACCGTGTGAAAGGGCTCGGTGCCTCGGACACATGGATGCAATTCATGAAAGAATCCAAACAAGGCAAGATCAAGGAATCCTGAGCTGTTTTGCAACGTTTAGCCCAAGAACAAACACAGAGAGTCACTAAGGAGCGTCATGGCATTGGGAGGGACGCCAGGACACCCCGATATAGCAGCTTAACCGTGTCGAAGGGCAACGCAGAGAGCCAGAGACATCGCTGTGGCACAGAACCAACCCCTGCACGCTTCTTGTGGCTTCAAGCCCCTCCACGTCTCCCCCTGCCACCTGCCCACGGTTGCATGTGCCCAGCCCAGCTGCCTGCAGAGATGCTCTCAGTTCAGCCAGGCTCCCTCAACCCACGCCTTTTGCTAATATTCGCTTTATTGTTATTTACCATGTGATTTATTTAATTTTTTGTCATAGTAGCAGATCCTAACAGCAGGATTTACATCTATGACAAAGATAGAATTAAAAATAAAAAAGGAAAATATAAAACCAAGAGGCAACTAAATATCTCCCAGACAGAAAGGGAAAGAGTAAAACTGCAGCAGTGGGTTGCAAAAGCAAAATCCATTGAACTTAGCAATCCTAGCAACACAGCCCTTTGTTTATGAGCCATCTGAAGCAAGTTTTACCCTGCAAGCTCCACGGGGATCCTTGATTTCCCTAGCCAAATTAACTAATTTTCCTAAATCATGCTAAAATCTGATCATTTGATCTGTCACTCAGAGCCTGTCCTGTACATAAATAACAACTCGGCACAGTTCTGATTGCGCAGACGGGGAGCAGTGACAGCACCCTGCGCGAGCAGGGCTGTGATGGATGCTGCGTGTTCTCCAGCAGCACGCCTCGGCGTAACGCTTTTTAGCCAGGAGGATCACAAGGAGCTCACCTTTTGCAGGAAAAAAAAAAAAAAATCTTGAAAATGGCTGAGAGGAGAACTATTTTTAGGTTTGCCATAGATACAGAACAGATCGCATTCTTAGGGGGTATGAAAACATTGGCATTTAAATTCTCCAGTAGGTTAAGTGAGAGCGAGAGGCAGTGCAGCTTTGTGGTGCCTCTGGCTCAGAGCCCCCCGAGCACCAAGTGGGCAGACCTGGTCCTGCTGCTCTATAAGCAATGAGAAAAATCATGCTTTTTGTGGCTGGATGCAGCAGAATGACTCTTGACATGAAAATTATGGTCCAATTTGAATTTTCCAGGATATAAAATCCATCAGACTCGGGGCTGCTTCACTTGCCTATCTTCCGACAGGACTCCAACAGCTTTGCAGTCACCACGGGCTGATTCCTTCCATCCTGGTCCTTTTTCTCAGAAGGCTTTTGTCCATCAGGACCAGATGGAGATCTCAAACCTCATTGCAGTGAAGCTAAAATGCCAGAGACGACACAAAGCGATAACCTAAATGGAAATGCTGATGCTAGCTTCGTCTTTAAATATTCACATTTTTCCCTGCTGTCATTTCAGCGTCAAAGACTGTAAGCCCAGATAGACAGATATACAGACACAAATAAAGCTGTAAAAGAACCTGGCACCTCTTTTTTTCTTTTTCCCCCTCGTGTTTTTATAACAGTATTTGATCTGTTTCCCCAGCTACTAAGGTATGACTAACTACAGAAGAGGCTTGACAGAAGGAGCGGATTGCATCTGAAATTCAAGCCATGTAGGTAAGTGACTGGGCACTTCAGGCCTGGGACACGTTCCCAAGGCTCCAATGTCCGTAGCTGGACAGGTTTCTTCTCCAGACCTTGCCCTAAGTGGCCATTCACAGAGCTGCTCCTGACAGCAGGGCCATAGCAGGAATATTTCGAGGGGAAAAGCCAAGGGGAGAAAGCACAGAGAAGCCAGTTTGGAAATACGGATGAAAATCTGACTCTGCCTCGCACAGGGTGGTGCCAGCAGAGCTCCCCCTCTCCAGAATTTGAGTGGGAAGCTGCTAAATATACTTTATAGCCTCTTTTTTTTTTTTTATTAGTGTTTTACGCGCTTTTAGGTGAAGCTGTTGCTCACCTGTCTGGAAGCCCAGCTCACAGCCACCCCTCTCACTGCAGGTGCACATCATCAGCATGGGCACTGCCCCTGCACCCTCCTGGCACCGCAGCTGGGAGAGTTCCCAAGGCACAAAGCTGTTCTTGTAAGGCCTGCTCCATCTTTAACAAAAAAATCATTAAAAGAGTCAAATTCCCTGCTGCCTGCACACGCACGTCCAGCAGCCCTCCAGCCTGGGTGCATGTGCATGGCCCTTGGCACGTCTCGTGCGTGGTCTGGCAGCATCGCAGCTGAGCTGGGCAGGCAGAAAGGATAACTGGAGGCTGCCGACACCTCCCGTGGTGATGCTCAGTGTCAGGGGTGCAAATCCTCATTTGGGTTGAGGCCTCTTTAGGTTGGCGAAGTGATTCAGAAGGGCTGCAGTGATGCAACAGTCGTGGCACTGCCAGGAGCAGTGGAAGGATCTGCTGATATTCAGCCCCTTCAAGTTTTTCTTGGGGAGGAGGGAGTTGTTTGGTTCCCAGTTCCAGATTTCCTCCTGCAATTACATGTTTGTCCATGGAGGGGGGGAAAAAAAAAAGCCCTCTATTGTAAAACTTGTCAAATGAGACCACCCAAGTGGCTGAAGGGAGGGAATGGGGAAGGAGGAAGAAATGCCTTGAAAACCATTTTCTTTTTGATGGTTTAGAAAGGGAATTGAATGTTATTGTCTCACTTTAAATATGTTCTTTATGAGGAGGTCATGTAGCAGGCACATCATTTTCTAATTACAACCACGCAGATAACATGGAAACAAAATAGATGGAGACTTTCCAAAACAGAGGACGCGCTTGCAAGCAACATGCGGCACAGTTCATCTTCTGAGCCTCAAAACAAAGCGAGGAGCTTTACTCCGAAGGAGCTAGATGGAGTCGTAAGCTGTTAATCGCTTTCTTTTCCCCACTGTTTTATTGCCAGTGGGAAACCCAAACTCGGGCAGTCACTGGATATTAACTGGAAAGTGTTGTCTGGGCTCGGGCTGAGTGTTCCCAGGACGTGCTGGTGCTGTCCGTGGAAACAGCAACGGGTGAACCCAGACCTGCTGTAACACTGCCAGGGCCCAGGGAGCTTTCCCAGCAAAATTTACTCACTGTAAATTGGGTACGAAGGGAATTGTGTGCTCAAACCCCCCTCAGCTAACAGGAAATGAGGCTTAAGTGAAAACCAGCGCTCATCTCCAAGCCCTTCCAGGCACAGGGCAGACAGCAGCACTCACAGCTCATGGTGCTGGGGGACAAAAGGGAAGCATGGTCTTGGGGGAGATCTCAGGCAGGGCAATGGTGGATTTGCAGCATCCCAGATGCCTTCTGGGCAGAGCAGAGCCCTGTCCTCCCTCCAGCCCCTCCGACGTTCCTGCTGGAGTTGCCTGGGATGTGTCTTGTAATGATCTCTTCCCTTGGGCTTTGGGAAGCTCCCTGCTTGGCACTGGTGACACCAGGCATTCCCAGGATGCTGTGATTTCCATCTCTAGCTCAGGATGACATGAAAGGCAGCACCTTCCCCATCAGCAGACAGAGCAAGGTGGCAAAAAGGAGAGGAAGCTGTGGGGAGATCTCACCCTGTGACACCCACAGCAGGGTGGCAAGATCAGAGGCATTCCCATGGTACAAGGGGAAAAGCAGCACCCAGGGGAAGCTGCTTCTCCACCAGAGCCAGGGAGTCCATTTTCCCCACTGCCTCTCCAATGCCCCAGCTCCCCCTCCCTGGGGTGGCCAGGGAGGATTGAGGTGTTCTGCACTGCCCACATGCCCCAGGACATCCACAGGATCATATCCAGGGGGCTGGGTGAGATGTGCTGCAGGTGGGACACAGCCGTGCATGGCCCAGTGCAACGTGAATCTCGCCACAGGGATGGAGAGCAACAGGAGAGGGCTGGGAGCATGTCCCCAGGGTGCCCTTCATGGCCTGTCCCAGCTGCTGAGGTTGAAGGAGGGGATGCGTTTGGGGAGAAATCACCCAGAAAGGGTCCCCACAAGGGAACTCTGGGCTTTAATCCCCTCCAGGACTGGGATTTCCTACACAAGGAAAACTTTCCTGCATGAGATGGCGCAGTGGCTCCTGGTTGTTTGCTCTTACACTCCCTAACCTGCATTTTCCCACAGGAAAAGAAACCAAAAAAAAGCAAAAACCAAACCCACACCACCTTTGAGTGTGGCCCTGGCTCCATCCAGCCTGGACTCAACCATAATGAGCGATCAGGGCTTTCCAAAAGGGCAATTCACATTGTTTACACTGCCGCAAACCCCTTCTCTGTTTGCCCAAGATGCTCAGGATAAAGGGATGGCTCTGGCCTCTGTATCTGAAGCAGCACAGTAGCATGTAATTGAGGGAGGACCACGTTTAGGCTAAGCTACCCTGATTGCAGTCCCCTATAACAATAAATCAGGGGCTGAACGCAAAGATGATGGGCTGGATCCTGCGCTCAGCGGCACTGCGGGAAAGCCTGGATTTAGGAGAACCCAAAGATGCCTCTCAGGTTCCTTCATCCTCAGCCCTCCCTATAAGAAGTGAGCCCATCTCCTTTTCGGAGGAGGCAACTCTGCCCGATAGCTGCACAGCATGGTTCAGACCCTGGTGTAGACTGAACTGCTTGCGTTTTTGTTATCTGTGATAACTGCAGGAGAAAGGAAAGCAGCAACGCCCACAGCGCCGCACCGCTCTTCTCTCACAGCTCGAGATGTTTCAGTTCCTCCTGATGCTTCACAAAAAAAGAGCAACCTCCCCCAAATCACATCTGTGGGTGCTGCGGATGGAGCCACTTCTCCTCCTGGTCCAGATAAACTGCATCAGGAATCACAGACGGACAGATTGATGCCATAACTTCTGTCACTAGCCTGAGACAACTCAAAGCCCAGCATCTTCATTCCGCACACTTCTGCCAGGCAATTCTAATGAGGTCAAAATTATTTTCCTTCCTTTGCTCTAATCTCCTCAAAGAACAAAAAGAAGTATGAAAAGAAAACACAATATTTATTGTAAATCAGTGACTTCTGCATTAAAATGATCAAAGTGTGTTTGCTGCACACTTGAAGTTCAGATGCAAAGGGATTTCCAACTTAAATAAATAAAAGATTGTTTTTCTGTAATGCAAATTCGGAAGGAGCGATCCACACAAAGTAGTCAGACACGCTCTGCAGAAGGACTGTCCCCCTCCTACACCCCACGTATTTTGCATGGGGGATGCTTTAAGCTGTTCAAAAGAAACATCTCTCCGTCAGGGCCTGCTGCCGTGTGCCGAGGGGAAACCAGTGGATGCCACTTGATGTGTGATTACGAGATGCAGCCTAATAATATAATTTCTCAGTTCAGATATTGATCCTTGGGAGCGATGCAGGGCTGGGAATAGAGCGAAGCAGGGGGGTGGAGAAATATCTGCTGCCTGTTTTCTCCTCTAACAACTCCCCAGAGAGCCAGAGCCTCATCCACCCCACACGGCCAGGCGTGCCAGGAGATCAAAACTCACCGGGGACACGCACTGTGCCTTTCAGGTAACTTATACTATTATTAACGATCATAAAAGAAACGATCACGGCGTTTTGCATCTCTTTCATCTGGCAAGCCTGCGAGCACACTTATTAATTGAGGAAGCCTTGCTTCTCTGCAAGGTGGATTTCAGCACTTCCTTGCTGGAGCAGGGAACTGAGGCACGGAGAACACGCCGTGACCCCGGTGCCACCGCTGTCACCGCATTGTCCTCGTTGCTTCCTCCCGTCACTGCCCCACGCTCCCAAGCTGAGCTGTTCCCTTTGGTCTGTGTCCCCAAAGACCACACACGAGAACAGACTCGCAGCCAAGCTGCTCGGATGCCAGGCTGGGCTGCTGCAAGCTAAATGCTCTTGCTAGAGTTCAGGAAATAACGCATATTCCTGACAAAATCAGGTCTCACATCTCACCTGGCATCGCCGTCCTCCTGCCACTAAGCTCTGTGCATGCTGCAGAGGGGCTCACACCGAGGTGCAGCCACCAGCACTGCTCCAGCTGCTGCTAAAGCCAGGAAACCACTCACAGGTGGCACTTGGGAAATTGAGACCTTCCCTCCTTCCCTGTGTTTCCAGAAGCTGCTCTGGTTAACCCCAAAACCACCACCTCACATGTCAGGAGCACTCATCTCAGGGAGACAGACGGAGCCTGAAGTCACCAGAAATATCCCAAATTCACAAAAAAAAAAAAAACCTGGAGGTTAGGGACATGCTCATGTCGGTATGTCCAAAGGGCAAGGAAGGGGATTAGCGCATCAAAGCGACTAATTAGGGCACTGGCTTATTTCTGAAACACGACCGGCTCTAACTCAAGGGGCGCAAAATGGAAGTTGAACCCGAAATATTTGTGGCAGACTCCTGGATCCTGTGGAAAGCAGTACACATGTTTAACTGTAGGTAAGTGAACGCTCCCATTAAGTGTGAGGCAAAACATGTGCTTAAGTGTTTGCAGAATGCAGGGCTAAATGCAAAACCGCCGGGTAACAGGGGGAGCAGCATTTGAGGAAAGTAAGGTCACCTGCCCTCCGCAGATTAACCAAACCATCTCTCACTGCAAAATGACAAAGTTCACCCACAACACAGTCCAGGCTCCCTCGCAGACATGCACATTTTTTGCAAACTACCCCAGGATGACAGCTTTTCAGCAAACCAGGACAAGCTCCAGGCCCTGGCTCAGGATCACGCTGCAGAGCTCGGATCCTGGTGAAAACTTCTCCAAATTCCCATGCCCTCCATCCCTCCAGGATCTGTGCCCACCTCCATGGCACCCTGGTGCAGAGGCTGCTCTGCCCAAGCAGGACAGGTCCCCACAGACCCCAGTACATGACCAGCACCAAGAGCTGGGCTCAGATGCTGTATTTTGAAGCCAGCTGCAGCATCCTCTGCTGAGTCCCAGCTGCCAGGAGCTGGTGACGGGCTGGGCCCAGCAGGATGCTGTTTGTTGAGCTGGGAGCCTGAAAGGTGTCTCTTGCTTATGCATCTGAGCGAACGACTACATTACCATCTGATTTTTGGTTCCAAATAGGATAAAAATAGAGACTCATATACAAATTAAACATTGCTCTATGTATATTGTGAACCCTATAATTAGCAGGTAATAGTCGCTCTTTAATTAAATAAATTGTTACGCTAAATAGAAGGATTTTTGCTTAATTACAGGCTAATCCTATTTCCCCAGCATATGTGATATTTTCTTATCTCCCACAATGGAAGAGGCGCATTTGAATGGGAAGTACGTTTGTGTTATCCTATGACATACAGGCTCGGGGAGAGACCTTGTTTTTCCGCAGAGCTGCTTGGCCCCTCATGCTGCAAAAACCTAAGGCCCTGTCACCAAGGAGGGGACAGCATGAAGAACGTGCTGAGGCTGGCCCCAGCCCAGCTCCAGCCTGCTGGGGTTTTCAGACATGTTCCTGAGGGTTTGCATCTTGCAGCAGAGCACAGGTTAAGTAAGACATCCTGCTTGTGTTATTTCCAAGCCCTCAGACCTTTAGAGAAATGAGTTGTAGCCAAGTAACTGAACCTGACAAAGTCAAAGGGTAATCCTGCCAATTTAATAGACGGAGAAACTGAGGCCAGAGAAGCGTGGCAGCAAACCTTGCATTGGGTCAGCAAACACCATCCAGGCACCGCTGCCAGCGCCTGCCTCTAACCACTGGGCTCAGTGGCTTTTGTGTTTCTCCTTTCCATTATGCATACCCTTCCTTTTTCCCTTAATGATTTAGTGATGTTTGTTCCCTCACACTGTGCGCAGACCTTGCAGATCAAAATAGCCAGTCATCTAAAAAAAATTCTTCATCCTTTGTTCTTCAAAGAAACCAAATAATCTCAATCCTTTGAGAAAACTCAAAGGGTGAAGGCAAAGCATCAGGACTGATGAGAACAATAGTGGTGTATCCCCCGATGAACAAGTAGATCTCTAGTGCTGTGTGGTTATTAAAAAAAATAATAATAATTCCTTGTAGTGAAAATTCCTGGGTCAATTACTTGTTGCCACAGGGAGATTTCCTAGTAGTTTTATTGTTATTATCACTATTCAATGATTATATGCAGCAACACAAAGGTGAGTTTTTATGTGAAGAGATGCAATGTTTGGTAAATCTTAAGCAGCACACAGCAGAGGAGGTGGGGGGGGGAGATCAAAGCCCCTGCTATTCCTGCAACATTTTGGAGCCAATGACAGCCATTTATCGTTTCTTTCAGAGGCCCATAGTGTTTTTCCTCAGTAATGAAGGTTAAATAGTAAGATGGTAGTGACTGGACACGCAGCCATGGCATTTCTGCTATGAGCATGTCCACAGGCACCGTGGTCTTGCTGCCACATCCCTCACCTCTCAGGATGGTGGAGGAAAACCTTTGGGTTCCCATCACTTGCATCTGGCTTGGTTTCTGCCATCATGCTCCAGACTGTGCCCAGTCAGAGCCTGCTCCGTTGGGCAGGAGCAAACACAAAATGGAGCTGGACAACGCTTCTGCAAAGTGCCTTTCTGATCCAAATAAAAGCTGCCTGTAATTCCCTTTTCAGTACCACAGCTTTGTGCACAGGGAGCACCTCCTCTGCAGCAACTTCCTCCAGCATGCAGAGGGCAAATACTGGTTTGCCTTTTATTTTATTTCATTTTTTTTCTGACTAAAGGCAAAAGGAAATATCAGAAAATACGAGAAAAAGTAGAAGGCCAATGCTTCTCCCCACATGCTGTGAATGGTAGCCTTCCTCTGACAAAGTTACACTAATTGTCCTTTTAAAAAAATATATACATATGTATATCAATACATATTTATAGACATACTGTTCCTTTCTCCTTCTGAGATGAATTACACATGTTTCCCAACCAGGTACAGCAGAAATGCTCCAGTTCACACCTGGACCCTGCACTGAGAGCCATGTTTTGACTCATAGCCTTCAACAAGCCCTCTGCAGGGTGTGCAGGCACCAATTTCTCCACACCCCAGCCCACCAAGCACACAGCCCCTGCCTGCACGAGCCATTTGCCCACCACTGCACGCCAGCCCAGCTCCTGGTGCCACACGTACAGACAATTTATTTGTCCCATCTTATTTTCTGAATGACAGAAATTTGGATTTTGCTCTGTTCACACTACCACAACACAGGACTAATGCTTTACCCAGTAACTCAATCCCAATCCCCTGCTCCCAGCAAGGTTTGTGCATCTGAATCACATCTCAGGGGGCCCCCACGGGTGCCACACAAGCAAAGCCACCGGCAGCCACACACCTCGTGGTTGCAGAAGCAGGGCCTGAAGAAGGAATGGTTCCCATTTAACCAGTTGCCTGAAGAGAATTAATGTACTAAGTGTTCTGAACAGATACATTTGGATGTGAGCACTGATATGAAATGCTGTCTGGATATCAAATAGGTAGCTGAAATACATCTACCAAGCCCCTACTCTTTGATCACCAGAAGTCACTCAGCATTTACACATCACAGGAGGATGCTCAACACCAGAAGGCAGAGAGTCAGCCAAAAAGGAAGAAGGATAGCTGAGTATTTGTGTCTTAAAGATGTGCAGCCATTAAAAAAAATAAAAAATATAAAAATCACATATCCAGCCTCCCAAGGGCAGCAGCGCCTCATGCTCAGAGTATTTATGCATGCTTCACGTGATGATTAGCTCTGCCGTTCACCAAAGAGTTAAGAGATGTTTTCATTGCTCATGTCACCGAGTAATCTCACTTCCGATTCCTCTTACAAAGTCATGCCACAGGATCTCCTGTATTATTTACAGCCTCTCAAATGCCACTCCACAGCTGAAAGGCAGGACAGGGCTGTGGAAATACAGTTAATGCCTGAGGGCCTTACCCTCACCATGCCTGGACCCACACATCTGCGACATGGCCACCTGCAGCACCCAGGGCTGGTGCCAGCCCAGGACATGAGCCTGGCCAAGGAGGAAGGCTTCCTTACACCTCCTCAGTGCCCAGAAAGCCAGGGAAGGACATAAAAAAGAGACTTACTTTGCTTCCATGAACAAAAATGAGCATTGCACAAGGCATTTTTAGACTATATGGTTAAAAATCCCCTCAGACTGACTGATTTTAAGGTTAAAATAGGTTGTGATGCAGAGGGAGGAGCCCTGCCTGTTCTCACACAGGTACCAGGACACCAGACATGCCCCACACACCCTGGGACCAGGTCAGAGCAGGTCCTGGACACAGAACACCCCCATCTCTGCCCAGACCTTTGCATCAAGGCCTCACTCACCCCCAACATGCTCAACTCACCCTTAGGGCCACGGTCCTGCTAGCGCCTCCATGCCAGGCTCCCCCATCCTGTTGTCCTTCAGGGCTGTAGCAGAATCCCCAGCGTGAGCAGGACTTGCTGTCAGCATCCCCACAACAGAGCCAAAAGGAGCAAAAAGGAGCAGACTGTGATCCTTGGGTGCAGATATCCCTGAGGAGGGCTGGGGCAGGGCTGGCAGCCTGTCAAGGCCAAATGAGAGGCACTTGTGGCCTGTGCTGCCACCTGGGCCACGTTCCCCTCTCAACTCCCCTCTGTGAAGGCAAAGACATCCCCACATAGCACAAATCAGCCCCAAATCAGCCCCAGGCCTCTCTCTGTTAAACTTACGGCCCTGTGAAACCTTTGGTACCTGGCCCCACGCTCACCTGGCTTGCTGCAAGTTCAGCGCTCAACCCGGCTTTTGCTCCAGCTTGCAACCTCCCCGAGCAAACCTGGTCCCAATTTGGAGTTGGTTTGAACTCAATTTGAGCTGATTTATAGTCTGGCATTAAACAACAACAACAACAACAACTGTGCTTCAAAATGGCAACTCTGACCATAATTTATGTGAGGCCAGATGGAACTCGGTGTTTTCCATTAAGTTTCAGCTGGATTTTGCAATTTTAGTTTTTGGTTCAAATAGAGAGCTAGAGCAAAACATGGAAGAAGGAATGGAAAGCAGCAATTAATTCACATAAAGCTTAACAGGAGGGTAGGTATATAAATGGCTTGCAGCACTGAGCGGTGCCCTTGGGTGTATGATTAGCTGTAAATGAAAGACAACAGTGGAAGTGTTGCTTTGAGCTTGTCCCTGTGCTGCTTGGCCAGGATTTCTTTCCACTCACCAGCCAACTTTGCAGCCCCTCAGATCAACTGTGCCATACACCACGCTGCAGTCCAAGCCATTGCAGCCTTGTCTCACAGCTACTTTCCTTGAGATCCCAATATTTTAGCACCTAGGATTAGGTCACAGTGCAGGCTGAACCTTTGGCATTTCTTCCCAGCAAAGAACTCATAAACTGATGTTTGAATATGCTCAGACCGAACCAATAGTTGAAAATTTGCTCCTCCCTGAGGTACCAAGTTTCAGGCTGGGTATTTTGTTTTTTTTTTTACAGAGGAATATCTGGAACCTTTTAAAGGATTAAAAATAAGTTGCAGTGGATCATTTGTTTGTGAGACAGAAGAGGCTTCAAAGATCCTCGAGCGGATCAAACAGGAGCGTTCAGAGGCTTCACAAACTGATGGAGGCCACCGGGCAGGAAGCGTCTCGAATGGCTTGCTCTTTTGTGCCCACATCAAAGTGCCCCTGCGTGACTGGCAGCCTTCTTTCTGGCCGGTGGTCCGCCGGGGACTGGGTGGCAGCAGAAAGAAGAGGATTTGCCTCCTAGTTCACCCCTGTGCAGTGTATGTGCAGGTCAGAGGAGATACTTGCACAGCGGTATGGCTTACAGCAGGACCTTCCCCTTGTGTTGCTTGCCCTGCTTGCTCTCTTGTCCTCTACTCATCCCTGCTTTTCCCTTCTTTTGGCTGGGCAAGAGGAAGCCATGTGAATGTGAAAATCTGCGGTGTGACCTACAGCCCACGTTGTACTCACCTTATAGCTGGGGCTGCTATGCCAAAAAGTTTATTTATGGGATTTGTGGCCAACTGAAGGCAACGGGAAGAACACCGCTGGCAGAACTGTCTCGTGGGTGAGGCCTTGGGCTGATGGATCCTGGAAAACCTAAGTGAAGGGTTGGAGAATGCAGCTACTTGTCAAAGTGGGGGGCCTGAATCCACTTGTGCTCCCCTTTTCTTTCTTCCTACCATTACTCTGAAGCTGCAGGAGGAGAAGGGAGCCTTCTGCTACCTCAGTCCTACAAATCTGGGCCCGGAGGAGTAATAGCTAAGGTGTGCAGTGAATAACTGCAGCCTCAGTACCCCTGCGGGCTGTGGCTCAGGACCAGGGCCCTAGGCTGGCCCAGAGACACCGCCTGCCTCAGCTGCCTGAGGTTCTGGCAGTCTGCATGTCCCAAACTGGACGGGGTCAAACTGGTGCTCAAAGGCTGCTGAGGAAAAGCTGGACCACAGGGTGGGAGGCTGGAGGGATCTGTGTGACCAGGGCCTGATTCTGCAGCCAAGGACCAAGCCCATTGATCTGCAAAAGGCTGCAGGAGCTGCAGCCCGCCTGCATTAATTCAAGGCAGATACACCAGCAGCAGCCACGTGTGCCATGTGGCAGTGAGAACCTCCAGAGTTCATGGCAGGGGATGGCAGTTTAATGAAGTTTACTGTGAAATTAGCTAGGAAAACTCTACATAAAGGGAGGAGAAATACAGCCTGTACAGTGTGTGAGATCATTATATTACAGACACTTTCAAGGCCATTTCATAAGGAGACACTGAAAAAAAAAGACCTTATGAGAGACTAAAAAAATCCTGCACCTCTTAACATCCTGCACTTTTAACCAAAGGCTGAACTTGCACAGAGAGCAACGCTTTTCATATTTAAATCCAATCAGCACGATGGCAGGCCAGGGAGAAATATATCCAGGCTTTGGAGCCCAGCGATGATGGGGGGAGCACATAAAAATGGGGTCAGCTGGGAACAGAAGCTAGCAGAAGCCCTGGTGCAGCCACCAGTTCACTTTTGGGTTTTAAGGGGCAGCCAGTTGTTGTTCTACCAACTCTCCTTCAGCTGATCAGCAAGCCCTAAAGAGGAGGTGTCGTGGTGGGGTGGTCACCCAGGTCACTGTGCAAAATCAGCAGCACTCTGCCCCTCAGATATATGGTTTTAGGAACTGTTCAGGTGGCCAAAAATGTCATCCATGGGAAGGAGAGGCTTGCTCCACTCCTGGGGAACACACTTCTTGCTCCCACTCTGCACACCCCAAGGCTCAAAGCCTCCTTCGAGGCTGGCTGCTGCCAGCTCACCAGGGCATGCAGTCAAGGGGCAGGTAGGGAGCCCATCTCCAATGTGTCTCAAAAGTTTACCGTTCCTAACAAGACTAAAAAGATGGCATCTTAATTAGATGTAAAAATTACATCAAGCTCATTAACTAATTACAAGGGAAAGTCCCTGCAGCAGATGCCTGGATTGCCTAAAGTACTGCTTACTCTGAACTACTAACTTTGAAAAAGGATTCTGCTATTAAAGCATTATTTAGTTCCAAAAGCACAACAAACTCATCTATTTTTTATCATGTCTGTCCCATCTAATCCCTTTACAGCTTTTATGAAGTGTGTGCGAGGCAGGACGGGGGCGTGGGAAGACGTCCTTACAGCTGCCTGGGACCCTTCACGATGACACCAGGAGTCTTGGCAGGAGCCATCCGTCCCGTACCTGACACTCGGGGTCTGGGCTTCAACTGGTGCCTCCGCAGCTCCGTCAGGAGGAAAATATTGAATGGCCTGAGGGGTGAGGGCTGAAACATAAAGTCATGGAGCAGCCAGGAGTAAATGCAGCCAATAAACTACCTATGGACAGCAGATCTTCTCCTTTCCTTTCCAGTGGGAGCTGATAAAGCAGGAGACAGAGATGGATATTGTGGTTACTCCTCATTGCACCAGACAAGGACTCAAACTGGAAATACCATTTGTATCAGCGAGCACACATCGTTGCTTCCCAACCTGCTGGAGAGGCGCAGCTGCAGCAGATTCAGGGTACACAGGAAGCCAACGGGGCTTCTTGTTGACCTCGTGAGTCAACGTGAAAGTGTTGTGAAACCCTCCCTTGCGCGGAGTGCCTCGGTGGTTCAGCAGGGTGAGTGTGCAATTTGCTGACAAACTGAACTCAGCGGAAACGTGCTGAGTGCTACGCAGAAATATTTGTGAGAGGTGGGCTCACTTCAGGGAATACCAATTATATTTTCATTTTTTAACTGATAGCGGCTGACATGCAACCTGCAACAGCACACTCTCCACTTAGCTTTGAAAGGGTAGTTTCATGTTCAGAGAGCTAGCACGGGAAAGCAGGAAGAAATCTTAGCCAGCAGCAAAACAACAAACTTGATATGATCTCAAGAGGCTCATACAAAGGCTGGGTGCCCATTTGTCACCTACAAAGAAGCTCTGCTAATTCCAGTGGGAGTTACAGCAGAGAGAAGGTGGGACTCAGAGAGGAGAAGTGGCAGAGTGTGGCTGCAGTGTTTGTGGTGCTGGATCTGTGATGGAGTACGCCCAGAACCCAACCGGGATCTTTAGCAGAAATGCTAAACTGCATACCGACCTGAAAGAGAAATAATCTTTGTTTTCAGGTGCTTACAGGCTGCTTTCTGTCTCCCAGTGTGAGGGAACAAATGAGGGCTACACGAGTGACATGGGGCAGTAACACCAACAACACAGCGGAGATGAAGGGAAGGTCGCCTGCAGAAAAGAGAGATTTGAGGCAGGGACCGGCTCTTTGTTGTGGGGTTTCAGGCACTGCAGTCACACCAGTAACACTTTCTCCCCATTAACTTGTAGTGGGAATTGAGTCGGGCCAGTTTTGCTCTGCTGTGGCAAAGGGATAAGAAGCTCCCGGGGTGTCCACACCAGGAACCGTGGAAGATGCTGCCTCTGTGTCCGTGTTTCTGGAGTCGTGGTGCCCTTACCAACTGGAATACAGAAAATGTTGAAAGGTTTCAGAGAACCACAAGAACTGATCCCAATTTTGCAACAGCCTGCCCCATATCTGGCATCCTGCAGCCTGCGGGGCCTCAAGCCTCCACCAGCGTGGGCTCCCGGCTGCCTCCCAGCCTCGTCCCCTGGGGAAGAGGCACCCCCCTGCGATGTGTGTTCCAGCCATCCCAAAATATTTGCCCTCCTCCCCTCTTGAGGCTGCAGGAATGCCTTAAAACGTTTCTAATCGTGTAATCTCAGCTGTCACATGACCTCAGCGAGAGAAAATGGCCAAATTCAGAGGAAACTGTTTGCTTAAACCTACCATTAGCTCCCCCTCCCCGCCCCCCTTTAAACAAACAAACAAACAAACGAAAAACCCCGCAGCCTGTACGGGTGCTGCTGTTTTCCTTTCCCTCGAAAGCCGGAGGAATTGCATGCTCAGGGCACTTCAGCTATTCGAGGGCGCTCTGAAAGCCCCACGGCTGGCGAACAAGCCTCTTCTCTGCTCGCAGGGGCATTATCAATAAGGAGCACCATAAATCGTCCGCTGAGCAGGAACTCAAAGACCAAAGCCGTGTAACTCAAACAGGCTCAAAGCAAAAGGAGTCCCTTTAGTGTGAGGGTGGTCTGTGTAAAGTTAGGAGACACCTGCTAGCAAGTCCTGAGACACTAGCATCTGTGTAAACTTGCCCCCTCCCTGCGCCCACAACCCTTCTAAGGTGTTGAATGAATCAGCTCCATGAAAAAGGCTCTGTCTGGGGCAGTTCTAAGGCTTACATACACCTAAGTAAAACAGAGCCGGTGCTGTGCGGCCCTGGGATGGATTACCAGGGACCACAGGGAGGCCTATTAATTATTGTGACAGCCCGATCTGCTTGCTGACTGGTGGCTGGAGCTGCGCGGAGGGGCGGGGGTGCGATAACACGGCCGCCCGTACGAGGGCTTCGGGAGCCTGCCATGAACTCAAAGGGATGCGAGGAAAGCAGAGCATGAGGGAAAAGCCCAGGACTTTGGGGGTACCCACCCTGGAGGGGATGGGGCCAGCCCCAGCACCCCGGTGCCACCCCAAAGGAGCGTGCTGGCAGCGCGGATCCGGCCGTCCAGGTGTGTGGGGCTGTGGTCCTTCACCCGCTGAGATGTGCCACGAGCAGGATTTGAGCCCTGGTTTGCTCTTAATTGAAAAGCAAAAGCTAAACAGTGAAATCTCTCCGCACAGGCCAGCACGCTTCCCTGTGAATTAAGCAGCGGGAATACATTAGCACTGGCAAACTGGAATCTGGAAATGCCAATATTTCACCAAAGCCGTTTTTTAATATGCAGCAGAGTCACACAGATCACTCTGAAGTTTCTAGCTGTGGGTGAAATCTTATCATCACCAGCTCTCGCTATAATACGCGCTTATCTTAAAGGACATTTACTTTCCTGTGCTTACCGACTGTATTTGAATTGTCAAATGACACTTTGCTGGAAATATTAAAACCTAGAGGTCATGGAGGACCTGACTTGAAAGCAGGAACACGCATTCTTTCGTCTGAGCAAAAGTGCATATTTGGAATTTTAAATGCAAATTTTTTTTTGGGGGGGAGGAAGAATCGCTCTTCTGGCAGTCGAGTACAGGCAGCGCATTTGAAAGAAGGCTCTGCTTTAATTTTTGACAAGTGTTGCGAGCAGATACCCCACGCTGCTCTTAGGGGGAAGGGATGGAGCAGGGCTGTGACAGCAGGGTAACGGGGAGCCGGGGGGCCCTACAGCCCCCTCTCCGCTTATCCTCCTGGTCGGTGTCTGCAAACAAGTGCCCCCGCTCCCCGAGCAGCTCGCAGGCGGTCTGGCAGCCCGGTCCCTTGGGAGGGTGGTGAGGAGACGGGAGGTCTGGGGGCTCTGTCCCCCCCGGCCGCACGACCTTTGGCTCCGGTCCTAAGCCCCAGCAGCGAGCCAGGCTCCGGCTGCTGCGATACCCGCACGGCTCGGGCTGAAGAAAGGCAGGCGGTATCTGGCTTATATACTCTGACTGCAGGAATGTTTTCTTTCTGGGGGATAAGGCTTATCTGTTCCCCTCGTTCCTACTTCCTTTTAGGGTGTGCGGTGAATGGACAGGAAGGGGAAAGTAAAGATGTTTGGCATCTCTCTAAAAAAAAAAATCCTGGAGCAAAACCCCCTCATGGGACACTTGCAGATTAGCCAGAACCTTGCTGCTGGGCGGTGACACTCCATGGGACATGCCGAGGTGCATCCCAGGACGTGCCTGGCTGCGGGGCCAGATCCTGCCAAGGGTGCTCAGGCAGTGAGCAGTGAGCCAGCACGCCTGAGAGGATGAGCAGCAACCACGCATGGAGGTAGAAACAAAACCCCTAGGGCTTCTGAGTGCAGTTTTCCTGACACCCCTCAGTTCCCATAGAGCTGGGTTGCTGGTAGGTCCAATATTTGGATGCAAGCCCCAAAAACGTAAAGGTTGCTCTGAAGAAAAGGGGGTGGAAGACACCTGCACATCAGGGAAGAGAATTCCCATCACCAGGCCCTCTCCTTCCCTTCCTCTTTACAAATACAGATGTGGTTTGAGCTACACAGACCGCAGACTTGCTCCTGGAGGTAACGCAGGGCAATCGTCCAGCACCATGACCAGCACTGCGCTTACCTGTGCCTGCAAATGTATTCATTGCTAGCCCATGCTGACATCAAGTTGTCCACCTCCTCCTGGACATTTTACCCTACACAACCTGGCTCAGTCTGTGCAGACGTGCTCCCAGTCACCCCATCACCTGGCCGTGGGTGCAGGACCTCCACCCCACGGGACTGCTTCACGCCCTCCTCACCATCCACAGAGCCCGCTCCGCGCCTCCCGGAGAGCTCCTCGGTGCTGATCTGCAGTTTGGATGCGGCGGTGTTTTTATACAGAAATGACATTATGACAAATGGTGAAGGATTAAATTACACTTCAATCAAATCAAGCCAAACCAGTAGGGATTGAGGTCCCAGTGGAAAGTATACATGGAGTTCCTCAGCTTCCTGATTTGAATGACTTTGTTCTTCTTCCAGAGAAAAGAGGGGGGCGAAGGAGAAGAGAGGGGAAAGGGAGAGGAGGGGGGAATTTGGCCTAAAATGAAACATTTTCCTTTTAAGTTGAACATTTGAAAATGGCTGGGAGGAAAGAACTGAAACCCTGTAATGGCTGATACTGAAGAACAGCCTGGGACTTTTGCTTTTCGAGAACAGAAGCCAGGGAGAGAGCTGTGGTGTGAAAAAGGCAACGCTGTGTGCCTTGAAGGGGAAGGTGTTTGCAGCAGCCCATCTCCTGCAGACACTGAAAACCCCCTGCAAGGCACTAACCCAATTAGCTTTGCGGAGAGCTGTGCTGTGAAAAGGCAAAGGCACTGACAGTGGTTTTGGTAAAGGCTAAAGACAGCTTCACTCTGCCTTGCACTCCCATCAGAGTCACTTTATTATCTTTGTATTACCAGATCTTGCACAGGTTGGCTCAAGAGCCTTTAGCTCCGCATCTCTGTCCAACTGGAAACCTTTCGTGCTGGTTCACAGCGCTCTTCTGAATGTGGGAGCCTTTCGAAATGCAGCAGGAACAGTCCTTGCATGAATGGAGCTGCCTGTAGACAGACAGATGCGCAGACAGACGGACAGGTAGCACGCTCTGGAAGTTGTGTTGGGTACTTTGGGCCAGAGCTTGTCCTAAATACCCACAGAGTGCTGATTTCTACATGCAGATCTTCAACATTGTGCCCAAGAGATCCTGTAAGAGAAAGCCCCTACAAGCCAAGCAGAATGTGGCAGGGACCCTTTGGCAAGCCCCTCTCCGAAGGGCAGTTTCCATTATTCTGGCCAGAAGATGAGTGTCAGCCACGGGCACACCTGCTAGAAGACGAATCAAAATTTTAGCCTTACCGAAATGAAAGGCAAAACCTCCACTACAGCAGGGCTGGAAAATCATCCTCAGTGTATGGGAAAGCCTCTTCCACTGCCAGAAGAAGGAAGGCCACAACAGCACGCACAGGCACACGTCTACACATGTGCTCAGGCACACGCTCCAGCCCGCAGCTCAACGGGATGAAAAGCAGCAGATCATCCCTTTGCAAAAGTCGCTTTGCTCTGAAGTTTCTCCCCGCAGTAATAGGCTTTGCAAAGTATTTAAAGAATAACTTGAGCAATAATTCCCGGGAAACCGTTTGTTACCTATGGTTAATGTCCAATCTGTTCACATCACATCTCAACTTTCTTGGAAAAAAAAATCAAGGAGAACACTCGCGGAAATCAAGATCCAAATTGGTTCAGCCTCTGAGGATAATAAAGACTTAGAAATATGTATAAATTTAAGTGGTTTTGAATAAGGACAGCATTTCAAAAAGCAGTTGAATTGTTACTTTGAAATAAGCCATTATTTTCTGCTTTTTTAAATTCCAATCTTTAATAGGGGATGAGATCCAGACCGCCATGAACCAAGGAGAGTTTTTGATGCAAATGAAAAGCAGCATTTAAGAAGTCGAAGGATCCCATAATAGAGCCCACGCCAAACTGGCGGCTCCAAGATCTGCCTGGAACATCCAGGGGAACATCGGGCCCGGGAGATGAGAGCAGCAGGGCTGGGAGGCTCTTTTCGCACGCGCTGACCTCGCGATTCAGCGGGTGAGAGCAGCCCAGAGCAGGGTGGAGAAAACCCACAGGATTCTCATCCTTGTGCAAACATTTTCAGGAATGATGACGGGAGCTGTGGCTAGGTGGGAGAAGCTCGGTCTGTAGGTGTTGCGTGCTTCCCCTGTGCTGAGGCTTGAGCCCAGCCTCTCGGTGCAGCACCAGCCTTCCCCCGCTGCTGTCCTTGGAGGAAAACCCCTGCAAGGAAGCATCAGGGGTGTGAACACGATGCCACGCTTCCCCCCCACGCCACCCGTGCAGGGAGAAAGTAGGGAGCGGGGCGAAAATGGGAGCCGGCCCTCACAAAAGGGCCCAATTAGCCAACAAACAGCCCTCGTCCCACGTCCTTCAAAGGTGGCTCAGAAAATAAAAGGGCAGCAGTCGGGATTGGAGGGCCCAGGCGAAGTCGTGTACATCTATTTAACAAGAAAACTCATTGATAAGCAAACCACCTGATGCTTGCACAGCAGAAAAGAAAACACCTGGTTCTGCCTGTGGGTTGATAAGCCAATATCTTTAATCTTTTTTTTTTCTTTTTTTTTTCTCTTGATGACTGAAGTACACACTCTGTGCGGCCCTATGCTCCAGCCACATTGGTAATAGTAACAAAGCTTTGATGTCCCCCTCATTCAACAGAATGTTGTTTAGTTCAAAGCGAAGAACAGAGGCAATTCTTTGCTTTTAAATTATTAGCTCCCTAAGTCTTCTGTAATGATATAGTTTGACTGAAGTGTGCAGTTTATTAACTACATAAAGACGATATTATTAGAGCGGAGAAAGGCAGCCGAAAGTTTTGCCTTTCAGCTCAGCAGCAGGGGTTTTTGATACTTTGATCTCAATCAATGCTAAATGTCTTTGTGAGATAGAGGGAGCAGCAGAAATTACCTTTGGCACCATGACTACATCAATTATTTAGTTCTTTTTCTTATAAATTAAAGTGTTCTTCAACTTTTACCCCAATTTTTTCTTCTTCGTCTCTCTTTTTTTTCTTTTTTTTTTTTCCCCTTCAGTTGATTGGGAAAAAGAAAAAAAAAATAATAATAAAAGCTGACTGGAAGAAGTCTGGCTGTGCACGTTAATAAAATTCCCACTGACCTTTCCCAGTCCTGGTCTGGAAGGGTCTTGTCTGGGGCGAGGAGACGGAGGCATGAGAACAGCAGCAGAAGGGGGGCTTGGGTTGATGTGCTGCTTAACCAAATGACTGCAGAGGTTCTTGCTGCAAATTTGGCTGTGTCTAGCCTAATTTTATTTATTTATTGGTCATTTCCAATATTGCTAGCGTGAACGCAGCCAGAAAAATGGGCCGCTCGATGAGAGCAAAAGGATTGCTCGGAGCAGGATGCGAAGTGCTGACATTTAGCAAAGCGCCTTCTGCTGCTCCTGGCGCCATGAGTGCACCAGAGGGAAGGTTTCGGAGCAGGAGAGGCCGCCCCACCCCAGGTATGATGTGGATAAATTTGGTCTCCTCGGGCATCATGCTGAGCCCTCACTTTCAATAAAGCCACTAACGCGAGTTAGGGTGGGCTGAACGTCACCAAATCCTACCCATATGCGAGTTTTGTCCCGCCTTGAGTTAGTCCCTGAGGGCTGACTGCTTCCACAGCCAATTTGTCCCGTCCTAAGGGCTGTGAGCAACCCCGTTCCCTGGGGACAGAGGGCACCCGGCATGATCGGAGTGGAGGTGATCGAGGATAAAGCAGCCCGGTGCTTCCATGGGATGGCAGCAAGTGCGTGGACATTTCAGGGGATTTTGTGCTTTTAAATACTCAGGGAAGGGGCAGAGAGCTGAGCCAAGGAGGGAGGGTATTCCTGGGATTTATGGGGCAGAATTGGTGGCTGGGCCTCTGTGCTGTGTTATATCATGGTGTGTTAGAAGGCACTGGCACCAGAACCTCAGCTGGCAAGATGAGCAGCAGCAGGACCCACCACCGGGTCCAGGGCAGCCAGAGGATTGAAAACACTGTCCTCTGGCCTGAGGAATGTCAGTGAGGGAGAAATAAAAGAGGGCTTTGCAGAGATGTTGAAGCCTGAACTATGGGAACTTCAATATATTTATATGTAGAACATGTCGGAGAACAACATAATTCTGTTTTCATGGTGATCAAAGTTTTGCAAGAGGGAGGACTTGAGACAGTGTGCTAAGCTGCTATGGCAACATGAATTTTAAAAAGTAAACTGACTTGCAAGAGCTTATCTTTTCCTCTTTAGTGTGGTGTGGAAGAGATCTGGGGACCTTTACCCTACCGGGGATCCTGTGAGGTGCTCACCTCTGCTTCCAGGCCAGGCGTGTTGCAAAATGCACAAAACACGTCCCTCGCGGCGAGGCGAGACCTTCCCCGCCGACTGGAGTCCTTCCTGCATCCCCAAGGCCCTGCACCCCAAAAAGCCAAGTCATGCTGATGCTTTCGTAACGTATTTATCATAACACAGACCCTCAGGTGTCGGGGTGGCTGTGCCGTGAACCACTTGGGCTCCACCAAAATCCTCTTTTGGGCCCCAGGTGGGATGCTGCACGCCGCAGTCCCTGCGCAGAGGTGAATTCCGCCCACGGGGCAGGGTTTCCAAGGGCACCGTGACGTGGGCTCGGCTCGCAGCTCGGCTTCCAAGCCACCCGCCCAAAATGTGAAGGCAGCGGCGTCAGGGATGCTGTGAAGAGCTGTCATGCTCTGAGTCAGCTGTTCTTCCCCGGCTGGCATTTCAGGCAGGAAGAGGCTGCTTGCAGAGCTATCCAAACCATGCGGCCTGCCAAAACCACACTGGGAACCTCATGGGAACGAGCCCTCTCCCGAGCCAGCTGGTACTTCCTGCTCCCGAGGCCTGATCCTGCGGGATGCTGAGCATCCTTTGTTCCATTTTTAAATTAATGAGACTTGAGCGATGCACGCTCCGAGACTTCAGGAAAAATTAAAAAAGAGGTGCTCAGCGCTTTTGGCACTCGGGCTCCGTTTCCCAGCTGGAGAGAACAGAGTGAAATGTCAGGCTGGAAGGGAGGCTTGAGAGATGCCGATCACCTGGGAAATAGACCTGAAATTTGGACATTTCAGCGAGGGTTTAGCTTCACTGAGATGGTGTGTCCCATCCTCCATCCTGCGGGTCGTGCCCAGCTGGATCCCCCCAGCCCCACAGCACCACCACAGCCGCGGTGAGGCAGCACAGGAGGAGCAGGTCGGCCCCAAAGCTGGCAGCAGGATGCTGCCCATGGCTCCCATCCTATCCCAACAGTGTCCCCTTGAGGCTGTTGGCTGAGGCAGCCTGGGAAGAGCTCTCCCTGCGGCATGGGGAACCCCAGAAGCTGGCCAACAGCTGCAGGGCGAGGATGCAACAACTCCCACGGGAGCTGGGGAGGCTGGAGAAGCCCAGCCCAGGAACCTCCACCTGGGAGAGGAGCATGTTGTAGACACCGCGTGGCTAATTAGGCATCTCTCTTCTCCCTTCCCAATTCATCCAAACAATACCTAACATTGCAGCACGCCAGCATGGAGCTCTCCTGCAGCTGGAGATGCCCTCCTCTCAGGTGGCGACCCCAGCAGCACCAGTAGCACCAGTAGCACCAGCAGCACCAGCAGCTGGCAGGCCACAGAGCCGTGGGAGGCGGGCAAGCAGGGCACGGGGCTCCCTCGCTGCTGCCAGAGACTCCTTTCTTCTCTCCACCAAACAGCAGGGAGTTTTCTGAGAAACTGCCCACAGGGAGCGATCACTTTTTCCAGTCATTAACCTTACACATCCCTCACATTATCGGAATACTTTGGATGTCTAAGTTGCTGCAGTGAGCTAATTCCTCCAGGTGACTCCAGGCAGCTTTAAATGGGCTACTGCACAGCGAGGGGATTTGAACTGCCGGAGCTGAAAGCTCTCCAGACTCCAGCACGCCAGGCCTCCGATGGGGGCGAGATCGTCAGATGTCACCGTGCGAGCGCGGCGGCGTGGCAGGAGGGATGTGGGGCCTCCGGAGCTCTGGTTTCCCTGCAGGCAGCTGGGGGGTCTGCAGACCACGGGGGCTGATGGAAAGGAAGGAGGGAAAGCGAGGCGCAGGCTGGAGACTGACCACACAGGTGCCTGCTCCCCTGGGGAAAAAGATACGGGTCTACAAAGTGAAAGAGATTGAAAGGAAAGCATTTCCTGAAGGGGTAAATGATGGGAGCCCATAGTGCTGTCCTACGGGATGTGCACGGAGCTGTGTCTGGTGTAACCGCGTGATAGAGGGTGTCTGAGCAGCCAGGCTTGGATCCTGAGGTGTTCCCTCTGGTTTTGAGGAGGAGCGTGAGGCCGAGGGACCGTTTAATGCCCTGGCAATATTACAGTAATTCTTATCATATAGTGTGCGTGATATTAAATGGCAAAATGTAACTCTTATCCATCACATCTTCCTGTCGTGTTTCCTGGATTACACCGTAACTGCCTGATCAAGAGAGGCTGAGTAACAAGATCAACAAAAGCTATCACAGGAAACATATTTGTCTCTCATGGGCAGTGGGTGGACACTGCTAGTGACTGCCACAGCAGAACCAGACCCTTCCAGTAAAGCAACGCCAGGAAGAGCAAACACAGAGCCATACAAAGAGAGGCACAAAGTCCTGTTACCCTCAGTCACATCAAAACCTGGCGTGCAGGCACCGCGACTTCTGATGCAGCAAGGACTGCCCAGGTCTCATCCACATTGTGTTCTACCAAAGTTATACCTCCTTTGCCTTTCTAGAGTTCTTGAGGCTGATTTATCAGGGCAAAGTCAGCCACGTACAACGCGCTGAACAGCACCTTCACCTCCTGCCATGCACACGGGGACCACTGAGCAGGCAGGAGGGGAGACTTCAAATCCCGCAGTAGAAATCAGCATGATGAACCACGTCAGCCACACAGGCAAAACTTCATTTACACTTAAAAAGTACAAAATAGCAACATCAAAAGTCACAGGCCGCATGGCCAACTTGCAGAATAATGGCCCATGTCACACACATCCAGGAAACCCCTCTACATTTGAACAAAAAAAAAATATCTTGAAACTCCAGTGAGACATAAGGAAAGCAATGTTCTGAGACTTTAGATTAAAAATCTAAGACTATGATAAAAACACAGTTAAAAATTGTGCATCAGGCAATGCATCAGTCTAAGTTTGGAGAGGCTCAAAACGCCACCACAGACTCACTCCTGACCTTCCTGAGTGTTGCAGGGATACAGTCCAATTCATGGTTTCAAGACCCATCCTGGCACTGAGAAGCCACAGAAGGGAAACTGGAGCTGAGGCAGAAGTGCTCTGGAGCCTTTGTTGCTCTCCTGCACCACTTGCTCTTCAGGATCCTTTTTGGTTTTGCTTAAGGGATGGTGCTATGCCATACAACACTTGGCTTCTCAGGAAAGGTTTGAATTTTTTTCCCCAGCTATCAGCTGTTTCTTAATGAATTTGATTTAAAATTAAGAATTCTTATCAATAGTAAGAGGTGGACCCAAGCTGGGACACAGACACATCTGATCTTGGCAGTGCTTGAAGTCTTAGTCCTGCTCTGAAAAATGCCTGCAAGCTCTGCTCCAGCTGTGTTGTGTACAGTGTGCTGACACCTCATGGCCAAGCAAGTAACTCCGATAAGACACCATTTCCCAGGATATATGTACATAAATTCTCCATCTGCTATAAGGCAAGAAATGAGGTTAATTTATCAAGAAGTCTATAATGAATGGATCTGAATATACTAAAGATAGGAAACTCAGTCCAGAAATGCTTCAAATTCTTGAATTACAAACAGATGGGTATATCAGAGTTCATTACTCATAGATGTCATAGCTGGAGCTGCCTTGATGCTGAAGGATGGCTCTAGTCCACTTCTTTAACAGCACGGCCCATGTACTGAGCCATACGTGGCAAACCTCAGCATCTCAGCAGGCGTCTGTTCGTTAGGGGGTCACATCTCGGCTGCTGCAGGCGCTGCTGGTTACCCAGCTCTGCCCTCCTCTGCGGGGCTCTCCCAGGGGCAGATCACCTCCTTTGCAGATTCCTTACAAACCTGGTGGCACTTGCGTTCTTCCTCCGCAGAGTCTACGGGGTAGATTCGTCTCTCCAAAGGAACGTCCATTTTTATTTGGAAGAAGCTGTGTTGTGAAATAAAAACTCATCACGCACAGGGCACTCCTTGATGTGCTCTCTGAAACAGCAAGCGTGCAGCACGGAGTCTGGCTTTGAGTGTTTTATTGTTCAAACCCCAAATCTCAAAGCAAAACTCCTGGGCACAAGCCCACATAGATGGAAAATGGAAAGAAAAAAAAAAAAAAAGTGCACTCCAACAGCTTTGAAGCAAAACTGCTGTGTGCTGGCGTGCACAGCCAGGTGGATAAAGAGCCCTCAGATTTGTGCTTCTGAATTTACAATATGGACTCAGCCACTTGGTCAGCAGTGTAGGTGGATTAATAGGGGCTGAGTAGACATTAATTTCAGCAAGGGACAAGGCCAGGGTTTGGTCTCAAAAGTGGCAGATTCTCTAGGCAAAAAATCCCCACTCTTACAGTATCCTGTTCCAAAACAACAAATGTTTTGAGGTTCTCTCTCAAGGTTTCTGCTCTCTTGTTACTTCTGGGTCTCCTCTGACCATTAAACCATACCTGAACCAGAGCTTGAGAATAAACACAAGCATTCAAGTGACTTTCAGAATTCAGGGACCTAAAGTAAAACCTGGGAACCTTACAGCATTAACAGGAGGCCTGAGTGCAGCAGAAAGGAACAACCAGGACCACCTCCTGCCTGTCTATCAGCAGAGAAAATGCTTCATGCAGAAAACAAACAGAAGCCAACAGGACAAGGCAGTTTTGAAAGGCTTTCTGTGATTCAGGACAGGCAGATCAAATACTGGCTGTGATTTGAGTTGTAAGAACCCTTCTGTAGCTGGGTTCACGGCATCACACAGCCACACAGTGCTAACAAAACACGCCAGCGACCAGCTGCCATCGGTCTGAGGACCTCAAGGGCACCTTGTGGAGATTGTGAGACTGAATGGGAGAAATACCTGAATCGGACAAATTTCTGCTAATGCAAACAACAGCTCAGCCACGCCGTACGCAGCTGCCTCATGGCCGCTGGTGCCCAGCACAGGCGGGAAGATGGCGGCTCCTCCATTTTGTGCCCCGAAGCCTGTGAGGAGCGGAGCCACTGCCCGCTCACCATGACAGGCGAGGGAAGCCCTCAGCGAGCGGGCACGGGGGAAGACGGCGAGAGCTGACTGGAATATGAGGCAAAAAGCCTGCTTTGAGGGCTCTGTTGAGAATATTTAGCCATGAACTAAGCACAAAACCAAACAATCCCTGAGGCGAGCCCTTGGGGGAGGCACCCAGGCGCGGCGCTTACCTGCTCACCGCCTTGGCGTCCTGCCGGAGCTGCCGCTCCCACTCGCCCAGCGGCTGCACCTTTCCGTGGGGCATGGTCGGGCACCTTGGTGAGAGTGTGGCGAAGACGGGCGAGTTCAGGCAGCCCCTCCTCAGGAACCGTCTGAGGGAGAGGGCAGCCATACGGGGCTTGGCAGGTGCCGCAGCTCCCACCTTGTCGGGGAAGGGACTGGGTATGGCCCCGCCGGGCTCCTGCTCCCTCTCGGTGCCCACCGTGCTGTCCAGGGCCACGCTGATGGGCGATGGGCAGGCAGTGCTGTGGGGCAGGGCTGTGGGGCCGGGGGACGCGGGGGGCAAGCTGCTGGTGCCAGCGTAGACGGGCGGGCGAGGGGCCGGGGAGCTGAGGCGGCACGGCTGCAGGGAGGAAAAGGAGAGGCTCGGTCAGGGCAGCTGGCTGGTGTCCCCAAGCGTGGGGACAAGGCTTTGTCACCAGCCCCCTGTCCTGCACCCCCAGCCTGCCCAGAGGGGAGCGGAGGAGTCACGATTTTCTCATGGAAAGCACCAGGATTGGTGCTACCGGCCTCGGTGGGTGCTGGTGGATCAGACGGGGTGCTGCAGGAAACAGCAGCTTGTCTGAGTCTGCTGTTCTGAGAGTGTGAGCGCGGCTGTGTGTGGTACAGCCACGTTTAACCCAAAGCACCACTGTGCCAGCTGCTGTGGTGCCCAAGAAATAGGACAATGAGCTCAACCCCCTGATGACTGATAATACAAGACGTCACATCTTGTGCTGAAGGCCCCACTGTCTCTAGCTGGTGCTGTGAAGACTCAGGCTGAGCTAACCAAGCCCTCAGGAAGAGCTGGGGGACAGATTTGTCCACAGAGTATGTGGTGCGTGCTCAGGACCATCACCCACTTCACCACCAGCAGAAATGAAATGCAGCTCAAGTGTCCAAAGAGAAGTGCTGAGAGCAGAGGCACATACAGAAAATACACGCATGCATGGCAAAGAGATGACACAGTGAGGGATGAACATGCTGAGACAAGACAGAGAAGGATGAACCGGGTTCTTTTTTCATTTTCTATTTATTTTTATTAGACAGATGAATGCGCGGAAGTGATGGCCAAGAAACAAACAACATGCTGCTCTGATTTCCAATGGAAACAAACAATTTCTTGGCTAACACAAAACAAAGTTCAATTTGTACCATGGTCACACTTTGTACCATGCAACCTTCCTCTTCAGGGACCGAGCAGCAAGGGACCAAGGAGCGGGACGCTGGGTTATACCAGCTTATTCAGCCTATAAGCAGAACAGAGCCAGCTTCTGCCTGCAAGTGGGGGACTGGTGTTTCACAAGCACGGTGACTCTAGAGCAGGCAGCATTAACCCATGGCGGTGGGGCAGCAATGCAAAGCGGAGATGATGAGAAAATCAGAGAAAGGAATGGACGGAGATAACATAAAAAGCACAGAGACAGACAAAACAGAAGGAGAATCACAGGGACCGACTGGAACACACAGATTTGTTATTTATTATTTATACCCTGACTTGATCTTCCACGTGTTGCTACTACTGGCAATCCCGACACGCTCGGTGTCCCACAGTACACAGACTGAAGGGACTGTAGAGCTCATCACAGCCAAGCAGCTGTGGACCAGCCCTGCCAAGCTGTTGAGTACCCTTCAGTGCTTTTATGTTAAGGTGAGGTGATGGTACAGTACTTCACACACAGAAGCCTTGAGGTTTTAAGCATTTACAGGCTGAGCCTGCTCCCCCTTACAGCATTGCAAAATTTGCTATTGCTTCCCTTGGGACTCAGCAAGCAGACCTTGACAGCAGCACTGAATACTCCTGTAACTTGATTTCAATTCCTCTAAACCATTTATCACTGTTAGGTTAACAGAGGTCACACAAATCTCCATAGCTCAGCTGCAAAATGAAGAAGGCTGGTTCTGAAGCGACACCAGATCAGACCACGTAGCCCTGATTCTGCCTCTGATAACACATACAGGGAGGGCAAGAATTGCCGTTCAGAGCTGTCTGGACCCATGGCCTGGCTGTCTCCCTGTCAGGGAGAGGCTGGTCTCCATACACCCTAATACCTCAGAATTCCCACTCGCATCCAGTTTTCTCTATCTCCATTTTCCTGTAAATTCATTGCAGTAATAAAAACGGATGAATAATGCAAGTAGGAGTTCAGAAGTTTCCTGTATTCCAGTGCTTCCCACCCAGTCCCTCCACTTCCCCTAAATTCTAACAAACAAGGAAGTTTTTCTGCTCCCCCACAATTCTCTTTACTGGCTTTGCAGGAATCTTCCCACTTCTGGTAATCATCAGCCTGGTCCAGACAGGCAGGGGGTTCCCAGCAAAGCCTGGAATCTCCCGAAGCTCTCTAGTGCTAACACAGTTATTTAGGTTTCCTTATTCTAAAGAGCAAAAGAACAAATGAAAAAACACTACTTAAAGTTGAAGTCAGCTCTTAACACCTCTGCCCTGTTTTCTCCTTGCCTCTGGGCTACAGACCAGTGACAACTAGAACTACCTCCTCTGAATTTTTTTAACATTATAAAATAGAATAGCAGGAAAAAGACAAGAGAAGAGGCAGAAAGGATTTGATAAAAGAAACACAAAGCTGTGGCTGTATCTCTCCAGCAGGCTCCTGAGAGGGATGGCTCTAAGCCTGCACACCTAGCTTGTTGTGTAGGGGAGGAACAGGGAGAGCAGAGCTTTCTACTGATCATCTCCAACGAGATGGGGGGATGTTGTTAAAATTCAAAGGGTCACCCAAACCTTCAGAAATGGCCGTGGTGCTATTCTCACAAGAAGCCTAGCCCACCCTTCTCTCTGTGACTCCTCTGCAGTGACTTGGAGGTGGAGGATACTTCGGGTGCCTTATGGCAGATGGAGAATTTATGTGACCGCTCCTCTCAGGGGGGTGCCCACTGTGCACCCCCTGGGAGGGTGCAAGTCCTGATGAAAGGATGGATGCCAGCACGGACATGCTCTGAGGTGGACTGCCTCACCCTGCTCCGGGGAAGGCCAAATTGAACCCAAAGGACTGGGACAGCACAGCTCCACTCTCCCCTGTGCCATCCCAGCTCCTGGAGGAGCAGGAGGCAGGGAGAAGGGCCTGGGCTGCCCAACCTCCTGGGGTTTTGGGGCAGCCAGGAGGCATCGCACCTCCGTGGTGTGCACAAAGGGGTTCTGGCCCCGTGCCACGAGCCTGGCACAGCCAGCGGCCTGGCTCCGGCAGCATTCCCATGCCTGCCGTGCCTGGGAAGTGACATCTGCTGCTGCAGAAGCCATGGCAACATGCAGGAAGCAGGCTGCTGGCAGAGCTGGCCTGGGAAACCTAAAGCAGCACTGACACCTTCAGGAAGGGGAGACGAAGCTCAACACCAGCCTCAGCTTGTCTTTTCCCTGCGCTGTGCCCTGCAGGGCTCAGAGCCTACTTGGGAGGTTCCTGCTTGAGCTGGCTCCTCCGATCCAGCTTGCTCATGACCTGCGTGATGTCCACAGTGGTGGCAGCTTCTTTGGCTTTGGCCTCTTCCTCTTGCTGCCTCAGGATGACGGGGCTGGGGCTGGAGCGGAGCTGACGGCGGCCAAAAGGGAAATTGGAGCTGGGCAGAAAGAGAGAGAAGCAGGGTGTTACCGAGAGGTGGAAGGGCACCGAAACCACACCGACACTAACTGAGCAAGGAACAGTGTCCCTGAAACCCCTGCACCTCTGGATGGCCTCAGGGACACGGAGTCACCAGTTAGAAAAAACACACTGGTTAAATCCCCGAGGCTGTGCACGGGGAGTGGGGCACCTGTCACAGCACCGCTGGTACCTGACCAGGCAGAAGAAAGGCTCTTCACACATGAAACAGAGATGAATCTCAGCATTTTGGCTGACTTTGCTCTCAAAGACTTTTGGTCTCTTAATGTCTCTCCCAGAAAGAAGCCAACGAGCACTCCAGGAGCTCATTACAGGAGGGCAGGCTCAGATACCGAGAGAAGAAATGCCGCTGGGCACTGTCACGCACCCAACAACAGGGAAGTGCAAGTGCAGACTAGGTGGTTTAAACAGGGCTGGGTGACTCAGTGTCACACGCCAGCTGCAGAACTCCTAAAAGAGTAAAGGCGGTCTTGTTTCTGCTCCTAGTGGGGACACCGAGGCCAGCAGATGTCCAGTACGTTGCTCTTTTGCTGTAAGCATTCAAAAACAACTCACACTCCGTGTGAACCCAAACAACGGCCATGGGGTGATTTTCTTCTCAGTAAGATCAAGATAAGGAGCAGTGTGTGTGGTTCTGGCATCCCCGATACCCCAAAAACACCTGCTATCTGCTTCAGCAGATGCATTACCAAGCAGTGCAAACAAATGTTAAACCTCGTCCGGACGGGGTGCCAGCCCTGCAGTGCCCTCAGCGTGCTGTCTCAGCACTGTGTGCCCAGGACAGGCCCTGACAGACGTGACGGTGGTCACTGGGGGTCAACCAACATCTGCCAGCACCCTTGTGATGCGTGGCTCAGGGAAAAACTAACCAAGCCCCAAGCAGGAGGGTTTTGTTGGTTTTGTTTTTTTTTTTCCACTGGCTTGAAACGGGCTCTGGATGAAGCGCTAGTGTGAAAGTCCACGATTCCTCTTTTTGCTTGCGAGGCTGGCGAGGGGAAGAGGAACAAAAAGAAGCACACCACCCAGCCTGGCTCTGACACTGCACATTCTGCTTTAAGAAGCAACTGCAGTTCAAACGCTCCAATTTTGCCATGCGGCTCTTAGCTTGGTTTGGAAAAAGCCATTTCAAGCCTGCCCCTTCTCAGGCTGGCTACCTTGTGCCCTCACAGGTACAGTGCCATTCGTTTCCATTTTGGCTGCCCTTCACCTTCACTTCACAGGGTGTGAGCAGCTTTGTCCAGGCAGAGCTGAGCAGAATCCACCAAGGACCCTGCAGTGGCTCCGTGGCTCCTCCAGCAGCCAGTGCCTCGCGGCTGGGAGGTTTCCCATGCCCGGTACGCAGTGCTCTCTCCTTCCAGGAAAGGAGCCGTGATTAATTCAACAATCACAGCCTCTCTAAACAGACCCAACACACGAGGCAGCTGAGCAATCGGCAACTATATCCCGGCTGCACGTGAGCCGTTTCCAAAGGGCTCACAAATAAAAGAGCATAATCAGTCTCAAAGCAAGGCATCTTCTAGTGAAAAAAATTATTTCATTAAGCAAACAGCTAAATCATAGTAATTTTGCTGCAGCTCAGGCTGTTTCTACCCTTGCTACAACAAGAAAAGCAAACCCCACAATTACATCCAGTTTCACTTGCCTTTTTTTGACAGTCTCTTGAGGCACAACAGCCTTGGCCAGCATTTCCTTGTATATTGGAGACTTTAAATAGCGGCCATAGGAGTCCTACTAGGAGAAAAAAGGGAAACTGGTTGTTACGGGCTGCAAACACCAAACACCACCAAATACAGCTGCTCGGGAAGATGGGAATTGGAAAATCTCACCCAGCAGCCTAAGAAACTTAGCATCTCTCAGGAAGACGTAGTTACTGAAACCAATACCCTTTCATCCTGCAAAATTCCCAAGATTTTTCTTTTTCCAGTAGAGTTTCCCAGGTAAGATTCAGACCAAGAGGTCTTAATCCAGGCCAGAGCTATCCCACAGCCATTGCAGGGGGAAGTACTTATGTTTTGGAAGCCAAACCTTTCAGCAGCTGGCTAAAATCAATACAACTCTTTTGCTTTCATTGTCAATCTACATTAGCTGCTGACCTGGCCAACGATGCTCCTTCCTGCTACGTGCATTTTGTATCACTTATAAGGAGGAGCTGTAGGCTATCGGTGGTCATCATGCCCTAGTGAAAGCCCCAACATTATTACCTCCTGCCCCTGTCAGCCCTCAGCCTGCTGCACCAGGCAGACCTCAGAAAGGGGCATCCATCAACACAACCACAGAAAAATGCTTTAAAAAAATAAAAGCAGTAAAACTTATTTTCAAGAGATTAATCAGGTCTGGCTATGCTCTAGGGACACAACTCATGCAGCTGGATCACAAGTGCTCCTGCCTTTTCCATCCACTGCTATGAAACAGCTGGACACAAGCATCCCCCCACAGGGACACCTGATGTTGCACACAGCGTGGTACCAGCCAAATAAAGGAAAATAAAAGAAAATGTAGCTGACACTGTACTAAACGCTGATACTAGGAACATCTAAAACTTTCAGGTGCTGAATTAACACTGAGTTAGCCTCACACCGGTTCTGGAGGTAAAAAGGCACCAGCATTTCAATTTTTCAGCCAGGGAGTCAAACGATTTGCTCGAGCCTTGCAGGAGCTGGTGACCAAGCTGATGTCAGAAAACAGGACTTGGAGCAGACACCCAACCTCGGCCACCGTGGGGGCAAGCTGCCTCGGAGGGAGGAAGCAGCAGCACAATACAAAGGCCTGAGCCAGTGCTTGCCTAAATCAGCACATTGGAGGGATTTTTCCAACAGAGGCCACTTGAAAGCGACAGCTGATAACACTCAAAGGCACGGAAAGGCCCAGAGACCTGGAATCCCCCTCAGGCTTTGGAAACAAACACCAAACCTTTTTCATCAGCATGTAAATGTGGGTCTGAGCAGCATCCAGCACATAGCGATGAGGGTGCTTGAGGCCTTTGACAGTGATGCCCATTGTGGTGCCGTCAATGTTAATCCAGCGCCTTGCTCCTGGAGCCAGGAAGAGCCTGCAAGGGGGAGGATCAACAGGGCCATTAACAAGTGAATTCCCAGAGATTCCTCTGCCTCCGGATGAAAGGAAAAGTCCCTTCAACTTCCCACTACAATTTGCTGTCCTAATCTTGGGCAATCGATCTCCTCCTCAGCAGAGTGAGCTGTGTGACCTACAGTTGCTTCCTCAATGTAAAACTAATTTTACCTCACTGGAATCAAAAGGGTCTCTCCACTCGCCTTGTGGCAGCCCCAAGATATTTGCTATTCCAAACCTGTATTGAAAATACACGCTGAGACCTCTCCTTGATGAGATTTAAATGTCATACTGGAGAACAGAGGGGAAAAGGAGCTCGATAACAAAACAGTATTTATGCTTTCATCTTCACGAGCTCCTTTCCTACACGGGGACATAGCACAGCCATACTTAATGACAGCTTACAGAGGAAAGCCTCGGGAATAAATTGTTTGGAGAATGTGAACACAAGGAAGGAGTATATGGGACTCATGCAGAAAGTTTAAGAAATGTAAAATTTCCACACTCACTTGTAAATTTCTTCTGCTTTTTCTTTGACCTTGGATTGGTCTCCGTACTTGAGATCCTCACAGGCTTCCCAGAAACTCAGATTCTCTCCTGCATAACAAGGACTCAATCAGCAGAGAGCGAGAGCAAGGAATTTGCAATCCCATTTATTAACTCCTAAACCGAATTTGTTTGATTCAGTACAAGATGGCCCCAGCTCAGAGTCTTACAGCCACCTGTAAATCTCTTTGAGCCTGCAGGAGGAAACCACCTTCCACTGCCTTCTGCTCAGTGACAAACCTGCAGGAGGATTTGAATTCAGCCAGTTCCACCTTGCCTGGGACCAGTCCCCTTGCCCAAGGCTGCTCTGCGCTGTATTTTGGGTCCTGTGCCACTAGGTGGTATTGCACGCACTGGCAGCACAGCCACTGCCTCCAAAATCACTTCTACTCGCTCCACTTTTTGACTTTGTCATTATGTAGGACCAAAGCATCTATTGGAGTCTAAAGGAAAGGGGCAGCGAGCAGACCCACCGCTGAACTCCTTCTTCAGGAAGAGCTGGAAGTTCTGCCGACCTTTGGGGTCCCGGATCAGCTCGCTGAAGTTGAAGGCCCAGCGCTCCACACGCATTCTGGTGGGGACTTCCACCCTGCAAAGGATGAAGGCAAACAGCACCAACAGCTTCACGGGGCCCATCTAAATGGCAGATTAATTAAAACCGAACCGTGCTTTGCTGGGGTGTCAGGAGACTTCTCGGCATTTTCTGTTTTGCAGAATGCCGTAACGAGCTCCTCGAGTCAGCCCACTAAGCAAGCAGTAATTAAGCAACTTGGTACACAGTGGGATGAGGATTTATCTTGGGTTCATTCTGCTCTCACAATGCCGGCCCAGCTTTGATGGAGGTTTGACTCAGTCCCGTTATGGAGGAGGAACCGCTTGGTGCTCAAAGCTTTGCTTTGCATAAAGGCACTCTGTGAAGGTACCTTTGGGGCTGTCTAATGGGATATCAGCACTGTAACAGCATTGCTGCTCTCACGTTAGAACCAGCTACATGCTGTATGCTTCAAACCCGGAGATGCCTCTGTGTAATTAGCAGATGCTGTCCGAATGCAACACCAAGGGAGACTGCAGAGAAGGGGTGGACCACCAGCAGGTGTCTCCAACCCAAACTCTCTATAAGAAAGCAACTTCAGGTGTGTGTGGAGACCAAATAGCTGAACTCCGAATTGCTACACCACTGGCAGCAGCTGAAGTAGTAAGGTTAGCACTAAATCCAGTGCTATACCTGAGCATAACTGGTCATGTTCCACACTGCTGTGCTAGTAAAACTGGACTGCACTTATCCTAGGGGAGGATTAGACCCACTCGGCAGCTTTTAAGTGCATGCTCCCAACAGTTCAGACATTTCTATAACATTAAAGAAGGCCCCACTTCAAGAAGATAATGCTGCAAGTTCAGCACAAAGTATTCCCAGGAGACACTTTCTGTAGCTGTGTCAGAAAGGGAATGCTTCCCTGCTCACAACCAGAGACCGGATATCACGATGAGATCAATGCTTCCCCTTTCTGATCTCTATCAGCATAAAGGTCAGCGTAAACCACAGGCTGGCAAACGAATATAAATACATACAGCTTGGCGTTGAGATCCCAGAACTCAGGGTCGTCTGTTACCCAGGGGTTGCTGGGGAGACATCCCGACAGGATAGGGTCATTGGAGAGGAACTGCTCGGAGTACTTCACAAGCCTGCAGGCAAATCCAGCAAAACGAAAATCTTAATTTGCAAGCAGAGTTGCTGCCAGCCCCGTTACAACCACCAAGTGGCTGCACAGATTTCGGGTATCTTCAGAGGTGCAGCCTTACCACGGGGGTCTGCAACGTGACCCCTGCCTTACTGCAAAAATTGATTCATTAGTGCTGTTCATCTTTTCCCCTTGCCTGGCAGTAATCTCACGAGTGTCTTTCAAAGCAGGGATTTTGTCAGCTCAAGTGCTGGGAAATCCCAGTCTCTCCTCCCTCCTTTTTGCCTCCTCACTTCAAGAAGTGGGACTGAGCCCCCAGACGAGTGCTGGTTCCTTCTCCAGCCAGCAGCTCAGCCTGAGAAACGTCTGCCTGTGCTGTTTCGTGCCACACACTACAAGGAGGGAAGTGCCAGAGAAGAGGAAAGCAAGCACGGTGTTTGCTCAGGCTGGGTTCTCTGCAGCCTCCTGGCAGGGTGTGGGAGAGCCCAGCAAGCTCTGGGAGAGGTGAGGTGGTGCTGGGGGCTTCCCCGTGCCACTGCTCACCTACCACACAGCCCATTCCTCTGCAAATGAGTCTGAGGGCTCAGCACAAAGCAAAAATCTCCCTACCCTAGCAGGAACCAGACAAACATTTCTCCTACCTTCTAGGCTGGCGAGACTGGTAATTACAACCAATTTCACTAATGTCCTGGAATTTTAGTTTTCTCCTCCCTTTTTCATTCTTGAAAAAAAAATAAATTCCTCTGGTTTCTCTGTTTCAAACTCCTTCCAGGCCAAGCTGCTTTTATGTGCTCAGAGCTGGGAGCGCACTGTCCAAGGGCCCGTAGCTAACAGGCACCTTGGCACGGATCCCTCGGTTCTACAATGCGACTGCACAAAGCACACCGCAGGTTTGGCACAGGAGTGCTTGATCCTATCTTCTCATCCGAAATGCCAAGGCATTCAGCACCTGCATAATTCCATCCGATCCATGTATTCTAATCAAGCTGCAAATCTAAACCTGTCAACTCGGGTAACATTGCTCCGTCCTTTGAATGATGAGTGCTTTGCAGCTCCTCCTAAATCAATGCAATGCTCTGATGCATGCACATTATCTACTCTCTGATCTTATCCTCATCAATAATAATTTGATTTGGAGCAAATCCCATAGCTCAAGATGGGGATCCAACTTTTCTAAGGAGTTTTTGATCCAGACACTGGGTATTATCCATCATAAGACAAGGAGTATTGTGTAAAAAATGTTTGTGCCAAACAGTTAAGCACTGCAAAATTCCTAAAGGCAGACAGGTGCCCCCAGCTCCAGCTCACAGGTTGGAAAATTGAGGCAAGGAGCATTTCATGCAACCAGGCAGTCAGTGACAGGTGAAGAAAGAGCTGCTGGTGCCTTGCAAGCTGTGGTTCTCAGGAGATGGCACAGCTTCCTGGGCTCATCCTCCTATTTCGTTCATCCGTAACTATCTTCTGTCTAACAGGCCTGAGCATCGTGTTTATCTCAGGTTTTATAGGAAACACTGGATGGCAAGGACTATGTGAAACAGCCTGGGGATGTGGACTGCACCTCCAGGGAGCTGCCCAGCACACAGGATTCCAGGTAAGAAACACCCGTGGCAAATGCAGCAGCAGCTAACACTGGGACTGGGAGCTTTGCACTTAATTGGCTTCATCAAAAATCTGATCAGGAAACACTCCCACTGAGAAGAGGACTTGCTAATTAATTGCTTGGACTTTTCCTGGGGAGGAAAGTGTGTTCCTTTGTAATGCAGACTAATCAGAGACTCCCCCAGCCCTGCTGCCTTCTGAGGGCGATACCTTTTGAGCAGGAACACTCCCTGGGGCTGAATCCTGGGGCCAGGAGGGTCGATCTGTCTCCCTGCCTACTCATCCCACACAGAACAGGCACAGGACATAGGGCTGCACCCCAGCAGGCCAGCCTCCAGAGCTGCTTTTCCAGCCTGCAGAGCCAATCTCAAAGGGAAGCTCAGCTGAGAGGCTGAAGCTGCTCTGCAGGCGGTTGTAGTAAAGCTCCCTTAGCTGCAAGGGGCTCTTCATCGTGACTGGGGCTCTGCCCCCCCCTCTGCCTTGTGCCTTCGGGCGCAGACAGGCAGGACGCAGACAGCACTGAGCGTGGCCACCGGCTCGATTCCCCCGGTGAGTCACTGGCTGCCAGAGCAGAGCTGAATCATCTCGCTAGAGATGAGCGCCGGAGCCTAATTAAGGTGTGGACAGAAAGAAATCAGGACTTACCCTCCAAGGGAGACGGAAGATTTCACTCTGGACTTCATGATGGCCAGCTGATAGTACATGATCTGAGAGGGATCAGAAACAGCCGTGGTTAGGAGCAGGGAGATGTGAAGACGAGGCCAGCTCCATCCGAACCTGAGTGCTGGAGGAGGGCGTCCTCCCAGTAACCCGCTGGATGCCCACGGAATCACAGAATCCCTCAGCTGTCACAGTGAAGGGGCTATTTTCACCGAGCTTATTGCAAATATCACCAGAGCATTTTGCAATGTGCAAGTAATTAAAACCACTCTCCATGCTATATAAAAATTGGGTAATAGCTACCATTCTGGGCACCTAGAAACGCTCTGGATGATTTAGCATGTAATTAGCATTGATCCTTGGCTGTCTCTACGCTGGCGCCGCTGGATGTAGCTCCCATGATTTCCCCACCACTAATTTTGATCGATTGGATTTCAGCCCCGGTGTCAGCCCTTGCTGAGCCTTCCCATCGCTGGGAGAGCTGCTGGCTGCCTGTAGTGGGAGAAAACGTCCTGAAAACATATTGACTGGAAGCTTCATAGCTCAGAGACTCTGACAGCCAAACCCAGGCATTTCTAAAAAGTTTATACCCTGCAAAGGGGGCTTTGGTCCCCCACACAATACTGAAATAAGCAATACATACAGGCTGAACGTGTAGAAATAAGGGAATGGTTAGTTACCTCTCTCCTATAAACATCCATTGTTTTTTTCTGTAACATAAAGAAACAAAAACCATTAAATTGGGGTGGGTGCTTGCACTCACCTTTTTTTGAAACACGAAAACACTATCGTGGGGCTGCTGTTGTGCAGTGCTCTCCAATTAATTCTCATTACAATTAAAATCAAACACAGCAGCTCAGCTAATCAGGGTATCATCAAAGCTAAGAGCATCCACACACCGTAAATCGTGCCATTAGCTCTATTTACTATTTAGTGTTGCTTCTTCCATCACAGCCTGCCTGTGTGCCTTCAATTAAGGGGGTATTCTAATGTAGCTAAAATAGATTCGTTTACGAGACACAGATTAGATCATTCAATACTCGCTAAAGGAGACAGGAACCAACACATTGCAAAATACAAACACCACAATTAAAAGCCTCAGATGCAGTATCTGCTGCGCAAGGGGTGCTTACGTCGGGGTTTGAGGAACGCAGACTGTGTTAGATGTCATCCACAAATGAGCAAGCAATTGAAGGCAAGAAATTAACTGCAGGGTGTTTATTCACCCAGCTTCCTTTGAAGCACAGTTACTTTGTGGGAAATAAGCTTGAGGAAGGAGAGCGAAAGACAGGCTCAGTCGGTGATGCTCCCAGCCAGCCTTTAAAAGCTTCTGCAGCCTTTCAGTTCTGCATCTCCCATTTTAACCAACAAGAGCCCTGCAGCTCCTCTGCGGCCCAGAATCACCCCAGCCAATTAACCCCGTGGCAGACACCAGGCTGCAGAGTGCCTGCTGGAAGCGCAGCGTTTGTGAGCGGTGAGGAAGGCAACATCTGGCAACAAATGCCAGAGGCAGCCTGCGTCTCCCACCTTCCCAGCAGGGAACCTGCACACGAAGCTGCCCCTTTTGGGGCTGACACATCAACGGGGTACAAAGCTCTTGGTCAACAACAGGATCGTTGGCCACAGGGCCGTACAGCCTCAGAACTGGAAGGCACAAGGACTACAGAGCAGCTTTTCACCCTTCTGGGCTTAGCTGCACCCCTGATGCCAGGAAAGCTCTTGTGCGGGCACCTCTTCTTCCCCCCCATTTCTACAGCAGCATTATTGTTTCAGATACGCTGTAGAAATGGAAGTCAAAATAAAAAACCAAACCCCAAAAAGCCTCACCACCTGCTTGCACAGAGAAACGAGCTGCAGTCACTGTCCTAGAAACGCCCTCTTTAGAGAACTTTCTGTTTCAGGTCACCTAATTCCTGCCCAAGAGGAGCTCACTGTCTGCTTGGGGAACCTGAGACACAAGTGAGGCCCCATCAGATTTCCAAAGCGCCAGCTGACCTGTTCCGTTTGAGGAAACTTAAGAGTGGCTGGGGCATTTACTTTAGGAAAACCAAGAGGTTAAAACCATTAGAGGATTTTAAAAGGCCCCTCATGTCGTCTTCTGCTTTGTCAGGCGGGTGCCTTGGGCAGGCGCGGTGCAGGGGTGAGGAGGTGGACGCTGGCTAACGGCTGGACGGCAGCTCACGAGGCTGTTAGGTTGGGTTTGTCTTCTACAGGGGTCTCAGAGTCACGCAGCACACCACACACACACGAGACAAATAGCTGTGGGGAAAGAGAAAGAGAACCCAGTGAGTTAAGCGTTACACAGAGCCAGAAATAAATTAAACTACCAGCACTGAAGAGAAGTTATGTGTACATATGTAAAAAAAAAATCAAAGCTAATGAGACATCTGCATACAGGGAAAGATTTTTTGTAGGTGCATCCTACACTGAGGACCCCCTCCTGCTGCAGCAGGTAGGAGCTGGGGGCGATGGCATGAGAAGGGCTGAGCATGGCTCAGTTGTCACAAACACTGAACTGGAGAGGAATCAAACAGGAGCCCAGCACGGAGCACAGCATCCATCGCCCCACCGACGACTGCAGGCGCTGGCTGTGCTCAGCCCTCTCCAGTTCTGAAACCAATAGCAACTGGGAAGGATCTCAGCTGTCTCACGCCATGGCTGCACATCATTTCATTTTCCTTCCTCCCACAGTGCTCCCCACAGCAGCATTTCCAGCTTTGCTGCTGGTACCATGACCCTGGCTATTCTCTGTGTCCTTTGAGCTCTACCCCACCCCAACCCCCAGCTGCTGACAGCAGCAAGGCCCCATAGCACCCATCCGCCCTCTGCCATTTAGAAGGAAATCACATTTGGAACAAAAGTGTAATTTCTCATAACGAGATTAATTTTGCAATGCGCTTAATGAGTGACTTAGCGCAATTACCGTGGATAAGCTCCCCAGCCCTGCAGGCTTCCAATCAAAATGGCAATTAGTGAAAGAGCTCCGGCTGACTCAGGCGAGGGCCACATGCTCATTAGAAGCACATCCTCCTCCCCAGGACCCAGAGCAGCCTCGTCACAACCTGCTGCTGCCAGCTGAGCGCTCCCCGTGCACGCAGCTGCAAAGCGGAGCTGGGAGCCAGCCAGCACCCAAGCCGAGGGCTGATCCACGTGGCTGGAGCCCCGAGCTCCTACAGGGAGCTGGGACATCCCCTGCTAGCTTCCAGCTGGATGACGGACCTCCTCTGCTCTCGGCGTGGGCTGTCCCAACCACGCTGTGGAGATGATGGTGATGGGTTTTGGCCCATCGGGCTGCTGCGCAGTGTTTGCAGGGGATGCAAACAGCTGGACGGCAGCTTTCACGTGTGCCCAGGTGGAGCTCAGAGGGAATTTTAGACCTGGTCGAATCACCCTGCAGCCTGTCTGTTCCCCGAATGATGGCAATGCCCCCCTTGCAGGTCAGTAAGCAGCAAAAATGAGCACGGGGATGCTGCGCAAAGCACCTGCGCCAAGCACGGGGCAGCACCAACAGCCTGCCCCCCTGCACAGCTCGCTTTCCTCCAGTCAGAGCAAAAACCTGCAGGCACCGCCTGTCTCAATGAGCAGCAGCACTGGAGCATGCAGCCAGCTGCTTCTGCACACACAAACCCCCCTTTTGGTGTGCAAACCTCCCTGCAGGCAGCCAGCGGGGAGCCCTGCACTCCAGAGGCGAATTCAGCACCTAGCACACACCCATCTGCACACACAGCCCTGCTGCGCTCGTGTTTCCCCCCCCCAACAGCTGGAAATCAGCCTTTGAGCAGTCCAGATGTTGGGTTCCTTTCAAATAGCCGGTTTTCCCCCCGATCTTGTTTATTTGCTCCTGATCCCGTTGGTTCACCAGACGGATGCAGCGGAAGCCGCGTGTTTATGGGGCAGCCAAACTGACGGGGGCTGGGGAAATTCAAGGTCAGCAGCGACTACAGGGAGCTGCTGCAGCTGGTTTGCTGCATGCAGCACACCAGGGTGTTTCGTTCAGGAGTCCCTGAATCCAGCACAGTGATTTTGGCTAGGCTAGAGCACCATTTTAAAGGCCTTCTGCTCACAGAAGAAGGCAAAAGCCGCACCTGCAGGAGAGCCAGTGGGCTCTGGCAGTTGCCTGGTAACTCACTGAGCAGCGATGCTTCATCCTGAGCCCGAGACCTGGGTTAAAAAAGGCTAAAGCAGCCCTTAATTAGCTGATCAATGGACAACGATTGCTGCCTTGCTTCTCCTGTCCAGCTACAACTCCTAACTCATTCTCATAGCGTGCCCACGGGTCAGCGATGAAAGTCCCCTTGGAAGGAGTGCAACGTGTGGCTGAGCGCCTGTTTATCTATCAATTAGAGCGAGCAGCTCACCAAAGGGTCTGAGGCAAGCGAAAAAGAGATGTTCTTGCCACTAGCAGCTTCAAAGAAGCCATCCTGATGTCAGGAATGAATTATCACTGGGAGTCTTTTCTTTCTCGGCTGTCAAGATAAAGGTAAATTAATTGGCCAGTGAAGTCAAGCTATTTCTAGTGGGATCGGAGTCAAAAATACAACAAATGGGTGCTGGATTCAAGCCCTCGTTTTCTGCTCCTGTTGTTTCACCTCAGAGCAAGAGGCTGGGCCCACAGAAAACATCAGTAAAACTCCCTGCTGCCTTAGCGAGGGATGGGATACAAACAAATACAGCCCAGGTCCGAATTTACAGAGATGGGCCACCCCTTCTGCCCAACAGAGGCTGCTGAGCCACAGGTGTTTCTGTTTGTTATGCTTTCTGCAGCCTGCAGGGAAAAAGAAAAAAAAAAAAAAGCTTCAAGTCCAGTGGTGAGTATGTGTGAGCTTTTGGCTGTCCACAGACTTTGGATTTTTTTTTGGTTTTGGATGCCTATGGGCTTTCAGGCTATTTGCAAAGCTAAAATCTCTTGTGTCAGCTGTAAAACTGTGGGTGAGAAGCTGGCTACTCCTCTTCCATTTCTCTCTTTCCCCCCTCCTGCTCTCTCTCTCTCTCTCTCTCTCTCTGTTTCTCTTTCCTTCTCTCTCAAAAAAAAGGGCTCTCTGCAGCTGCTACTTACAGCAAGAAAAAAAATAAAATACACCCCAAACCTACATTTTGCTCATTTTCAGTCTCTATGGTAACAGAACACAGTTGGCCAAAGCAATTATCCTGCCTCTGGCTGTTGAGATGTTTAAAGGCTGTTACAAAAATGAGAAGTTGTGGGAATGCAGCGAGTGTGATCGCAGTCCCATTTGCATTTAATTGCTGAGACACGCTCTGGCTTCACTTTCAGATGAACACCATTAAGTGCACAAACACAGGATCGCTTTAAAGGGCTGAGGAAGGAGCAGGAGATCAGCTCCAGCTCCTCCTCGAGCTGCGTTCACCTCATTGTGGACTCCAAACCAGTCCCACCCAGTTGCAGCCTCCACAGTCTCAGTTCATTAATTGTGTTTCTTGATGGTTCGGCCTCACAATGTGAATTCTCACACAACTATTGTGTCTCCCACCCACCACCCCAACTTTTTGCCACACATTTACCCCCACGAAGGGATTCTGCCATTTTATTTTAAACTCGAATCTTTCCTCTGGTCCTTTACACTCCTCAAGCCCACGCTGAGTTCATTCAGCACTAATAACAAGGCAGCAATCAGCATCTGCGGGTAGAGGATTCCTTAATTCAGCCTCACCAGCAGAGAAAACACTTCCTCTAGCTACACACACACTGACGGCTGTGTCATGGAAGCTGATAAAGCCAGAAGAAGCTGCCAAAACCTATTTTGAGGGCCCCACACCCTGGACAATGAGACAGCTTCAACTTCTGGCACATTTGGCTGTCGTGGCCGGGCTGACTTGCACAGCCCACGTTCCCCCCAAAAACACCATCCCGGGGACGTTGTCTGGGTCCTCCCAAACGAATCCAACAGTGAACAAACGTTGCCTCACCTGGTTTACCTTATTTTCATTGGGATCAGTTGCGCGGTCTAATCCATACTCCAGGACGTCGAGCATGCCGGGCTGTTAGGAGCAGGAAAGAAGCAGAGCTTTGTCACTGATTTAAAGTCTGGGGGACACACGAATGCACAGGGAGGTTCCCAAGCCCTGAGGGCTGCCACTCGTCACTCTCCACTCTCACCTTCAAAGCCTCTGACCCGAGAGCACGGAGCACAGCCCCAGAGCAGGCTGCGAGCAGCACAGGTTTGCCTGGCACTGCTGAGCACGCGTGCCCCAGGGGAGCTCTGCCCCATCTCTGGGAACTCTCCCCTTGAGCACGGCTGCTGCAGCCAAATCTCCTTCCCTTGCCCCTGGGAGAGCAATCATGGGGAAGGTGGTGTGAATTCTGGGCTCATTTTGCATCCCAGACTGGTTGTGGCTGGGAAGGCTGGTGGAGCTGTGGATTGCTCCCGTTTGGACATACAACCTCTCCCCACACCTCTTTTCCATGGTTGCCACTGAGTCAGTCAATTCTTCAGCCCCGTGGCCCCCTTTTGCTCTGCTCATGGCTCTCTACATTTCATAGAGGGTCCAGGCTGACCCCTTCCCTGCAATGGGGTGCACACCCTGGGGCTGTGACCATGGCTGTTCCCCTAGCAGGCAGGAGCTTGTCCCAGGGGCTCTAAGGAGGGCACTGCTGAGATACAAAGCCACACACCTCCATCCTCTACTTACAGGAGTCCTGTTCACAAGCCAGTAGGCTCTCTCCTGGCAATCCAGGGCGTACCTGTCCGCCTTCTTCCGCTCCTTCCCTGCCCTGCAAAGCCAAGAACGGGAAATCAGGAACGTTTCTCCCCTAAAAACATCAAGATGACAAAGGTGGCACATCCTCAGCCCCCCCACCATGGGTCCCAGCCTGGCTGCACCATGCTCTGCATCAGGCTCCTGACCACAGCCTCGCACAGCTAATTCTGGCCTACGCCGCCCGCCGTTCACATGGCCGCGCATGACTGCCGCTCCTCCCTGCTTCTAGCTTTTGAGAAATCGTCTTCTTCCCGAGCTCAGCTGGAAGCAGACACATCCTCTTTTGATCAGGCAGCCAGCCCTGCGGTCGGGTTTCACCCTGAAACCCCCACTGCCTGCAGCCAGCCCCGCTGCTTCGTGTCCACCCACCCCCGATGGCACCGTGCGGTACCTGAGCAGCGCTCTGCAGAGATGCTGCCCACACCCAGCCTGGCACCCCTCGGTAAAAGGCACATTTCTCAGAGAAATTATTTGGAAAGCAGTGCCAAGCTGCGTTCCCAGGCACTAAAAAACTCAATCTCTACTATTAAGCAGAAGAGGAACTAGCATGGTTTGGGGCTGAACCAACTAATTTTTTCCCAGACGAGTTCTGGGCACATTTCAGTGCTGAGCATGGGCAAGGGAACATCCCCGATGGGGTGTTTGCATGGGGCCACCCTGCTGTGGCCGAATGCGGTGGCTGTGGGCTGCTCTGCACCACTCAGCACCACCGAACAGCCTCAGCCACGCTGAATCCACTAGTTCAGGCACTGTGTCAGCATCCACCTCCAGAATGGCATTTGGTATCTCTGAGCCCAAGTTTGACCTCAATTTACAAGAGCAACAGCGCCGTGCTTAATGAGACAGTTATCTGATGAGCTGCACGCTGACGGCTTGGCTCCCATCCCAGCGAAGGCAGAAACGGCTGCAGAACGGCAGGGGCAGCGCATGGCACGCTGCAAGGTAAGAAATGCTAAAAGGAAGCCACAGAACGAGGCGAGATCTTATCTCCAAAGGAGCGATCCCATCTCATTTCCACCAACTTTCCTGGGAATCTGACGGATTCAGCTCCCCACATCAAGTCGTTCTGGCACGCTGCCTAAGCATGTATTTCAGAGTTTTCTCCAGAAGTCTCTGCTGGGAACACTTCTTGAGTCAGCCCTGAAGTTCTGCCGTGAGACGTGTACAAACAGTAACTGAAACAGCCCAGTAATAGCTGGTGGCCAGACCTGCAAATGCTCACGGACAACCTTGGCATTGAGCTAAAGGCAGCTGTACCTCACAGGGTTGCATGCTGCAGCACCACAGCTCAGCTTCTGCAGGGAGTCGCATCAGGTGCAACATCTCAGCCTCCCCTTTCACACTTGTACATGTGCAAAAACCACTTGTGAAGAGCCATGTGCTTATGTCAGCTGGAAGGGCTCCCACCCCTGTGCTCTCGCTCTGACAAACCACACCGATTCCTGGTCCCTGGTGGACAAATGTCAGGCAGGGAGAGAAATGCAGGTGCAGCAGGTGAGGGTGAGACTTTACAAGGGGGTGTCCAGTCATTTGGAAACGGCTGAAATCCTGCACTTGTGATGTGTGTAGTGAGCAAAGTTTCCACGTTCAATGGAGAACCCCTCAGCCCGATATGAACAGCAGCTTTATTTCACCATCCTGAGGAGCACTCGCAAGTTATTTTAAAACTGCAGTTTATGCTTTAAGCTGTAATTTAACTGTGTACCGAGACAGGAAAGCTCTGCCTCCTCATACCCTCCCCAGTGATGCAAATAACAGAACGCAAGTCAACTCACTTATACTGCTCTTTGGCTTGCATAATAACAAAATCCCACTTGTAGTTTATTTTTTTATTGAGCATGTTGTAATGTTCCTGGAATAAAAATGAAAAAGCAGTTAGTGTGAAAATTCTGGATAAGGTGCTCCCAGACTGGGGTTTTCTTCACTCTCCATAGCTCCACCAGGCCAGGCTGGCAACTGAGCCAAAAAATCTGGATTGCTCTGAATGTAATTATATGAATTGCAACAATTTGAAATGCCCTAGCAAGGAGAGCAATTACTCCTGCTAAAATTGTCACTGAATTAAGAGTATTTTTCTGCATTAGCCAAATATTTCAATTCCACAGCTTTGTTTTTTGACACAAATGGAATAACACCTCATTGAAAAGAGATTATTTTTGCCATGCCCCTTTCACAGCAATGGAGGGCTACAAATTATACAGCAACTTAGGGGGTTGCAGTGGAATGAGTACAGCGTCTCCTTACCTTCTCATATTCTTCTAAAATCCCCTTCTTCTTAATGTTCTTCTTTGCTAGGTAAATTGCTGCGGATGGAGAAGCACACAAGCGGTCAGCTATACTTACACCAACAAATTCAAGAATAATTAATAAATTGCCCCCATGGAAAACACAGGGACTTTGGTCTGTTATAATTCCCTCCTGGGCATGAGCTCCAAGCTCACAAAAGCTCACTGAAGAAAAATGAACCTGCTGCTTTGCTTTGTCACCAGCACTTCGCAAGGCAATGTGTTGGTGGGGAGCAACCACGGTGGCGTGTGCCTTCCACCAGCAGCTCCTCCTCCTCCGGGAGCTCAGGCAGGGCTTCAGGGGTCAAACTATACTGGGACAAATCTTTAAGATGTTGAGGTTTCTTAGAGTTCATCCTCCAAGTTTTCCAGTTACAGGCCAATGTTTTCTTCCAAGTTCTATTTAAAGCATTCCAACGTAAAATGTGCTTTTTTTCCAGAAGTTCTACAGCACAACATAGATAAAACCACAGAGGACAATCTTGGCATAAACAAACTCATCCATGAACTGCACAACCCGGAGGAGCAAATCAAGCTGATCAGCCCTAGTTTCATCACCAGCCCGATACTAAAAGGCATCATCATGGCAGCAGAAGATTGAGAGGGAAGAGCTGTCAAGTGCTGGCAGGCACTGTGCATGATGTACAGAAAGAACCATCTCTGGATGCAGGGCTCGATCCGAACCTTCAGGAAGACAGCCTTGGGCACATATCCAGAAATACACTTAAGGATTTAGGGAAATCTGACCTTGTGTTTAAAGTCTTCTGTACCCAGCAGAGCATTTTAGGTGCATTCCAGTCTGATGGAACTTGTTGGAATGTAAGAGGAGTTTAAGCACGTCACATCACCAAGGGCACAGCAAGGTGTGCACATCCGGAGCGTTCACAAAACAATATGAAAGAAAATCTAAGGGCTGGTCACAGGACTGCAAGCACAAACACTTGGACTGGTTATATCCCTCCTAGACACACACAACGCTATCACGTACCGTAGTCAGTGTCATCAGCAGGCCAGCTCTGCGTGGGCCAGAAATATGGCGTCTGCAGAAAAAAACAAGCCTTTTGCTAGTGCACAACAGCCTTGAACTCATGCCAAGCAGCACACAGCACTGCCCACACTAGAGGGAGAAGAAACCTTTCCTCTGCCCTGCTGAGAACCTGAGCTCCTTAGCGGTGTCAGCACGCGCGGCGGTGCAGGACGGCTACAGGAGAAGAATCGGGGTCATCAGGCTGCCAATGCCAACCCCACTTCTGCCCTGCAGCCACTTAACGTGGCCAACCTTACACTGCTGCCTGGGCATTTGGACCGAGATGTTGGAGCCTGATCTGTCAGCATGAGGGAAACGGACTTCTCATTCAAAGTACCCCTAATTTCCCATCATAGTGGAAGCTCTCCAGCCGTGAACCTTGATAAAATCCCACCTTTACTGTGGGTTTTGTGCATTCACTATTCAGCCTCCCCACATCATGCTACAATCACTCACGGATTCCACTTGCTACATTAAAGCTGGAAGGAAGCATACCTTTGCAGGAAAGGACAGCTATTTTAAAGCTGAGCAGGAACACTAGTTTAGTTAAAGGAAGTATCACGGTTTGCCTGTAAACCGTGCTCTGATACCCAGCACTGACATCAGGCTGGGGAAACTGGCCTGAGGCTGCTCTGTGGATCCCTTCTTCCTTCCTCCCATACCCTGAGTGATTCGCACGGCTACAGCGCAGGGCCTCGTGGCTCCAGCTCCTGGGGAACTGCCCTCGGAGCCTGTTTCCAAACCTCATGCTGAGCTCCCTCGCTTTACACAAGGTGTAACTCACCTGGAACCTGTACAGACTCCCGTCTGTCTTCAGGGTGAGATTCTTTGGCTCCTGAAGAGGGTAGATGTACCCATATTTGACGAACAGGTCCCCCAGGTGTAGTGCCTCTGAAAACAGAGAAGACAGAAGTTTGATTGCATGGAAACACAGCTGGAATTTGGAAGTGAGCTGCTACTCAGGAGAGAAGAATTCATCTAGGAGGTTTTGTCTATGCAGATCTTAAAGTTTTACAGCTCAAATTTGCACATCACTTTTTACATTTTCTACCCACCTTCATCAGTGATCTGCAGACGCTGGAGAATCCACTGCAGTATGTCGTTACCTGTAAAGTAGAGAACACATCAGGCACTTGAAAGCAGGAGTGTGCAATCTGCAGGCCAAAAGGAGACCTCTCCACTCCTCACCTAATGCCGTCCCTGGAGCCCAGGGACTGCACAGACCCCTTCTTGCAAACATCACGGCTGGTATCTCCCTGGCCATGCTGTCATTATGGTGTTCTCCTGACCGTGTAGGTGTCAGTCTTTGTCTGGGAGCAGGAGCACGAGGCAGGTAGCGAACTCAGGAGGACACACTCACGTGTACAGAAGCACACATGGCCTGAGCAACGCTTAAACCCCAACCACTGGGTGACTTGGGTGGTGCAACCGCTTACACTCACGGGAAAAGGGAAGTGCCCCTTGTTTTGCAAATCTTGCCTTGAAAGATTCATTGCAAAGCATCTCCGGGTTCACAGAGCATGGTCCTGTCCTGATTGTAGTAACAGCCCGGTGACCGGTCCCCTCCAGCCCTCTACGGGAGACAAGTTTCAGAGCAGAAGGGTACCTGGGTCTGAGATCCAAGCTGCAGCAGTAACAGACCACGTGAAACCCAAACAAGATCTCTGCATTCACAAACTCTCCATCTCCCCCTGGTTTTGGTCAGTCCTACCCCAGTCAGCACAAACATCCACTGGTTTTAGTTTTCTGTTCTGGGAGGCAAATTGCGTTAACCTCCTTCCACGTAAACAGGACCAGAGGAAAACGCACTCAACTCCTGATCAGTTATTGGCCTTTTCCTCCAAAAGTCTCCCAGGATTGCAGATCGAAACGCTGACCTTTCTTGACATTGCAGTGATGACTTAGCTTTCTAATAGGGGCTTAGAGCTCTTATCCTACCGCCTGCTTCCTGAAATAGATGAAATTAAAGGATTATCTCATCACTCATTTCTAGACAGCTCGCTCTGTAAGCTTTTTCTCCCAAAGGCACGCATTGAACACGAACGTTTCTTTGTCTCCTCGGCTGTAAGCCATTTTACTGATGCTGAATCCACCTAGTTAGCTGCCTGCACGCAAAGACCTGAGCTCTCCTCTGTGCATCTGCGTCCACTGATTGAATCACCCTCCTGTCTTCACCATCCCTTTATTAAAAACGAATTAGTCTCTTAGGCAACACCCAGAAGCCAATCCGTACACATGCAACTCTTGCAACACCAAAACCATCACAGTTCAGAGAGTGATGACTGCGGTGCAAGGAGACTGCAACTCCCTTGCCTAGCAGAATTGGACTGAAATGCATGACTTGTGCGAGAGGTAACGTGCAGCAGGTCTGGCTAAGGAAGCAGAACAAAGCCCACGGCACGCAAAGACAACGAGCAGCAACGGGCATCTTCCCTCCACACCAGCCAGCCACGGCCTTTTGGGAAGTGGTGTTTCACACCGGCCAGACATCAGGAGAAGTACTTGTTCCCTCTGCACTTGGTGTGGCTGGCACGTCATCTGCACGACAGGAGGAACTTTTCTGCCCTAACCATGCAGTAAGGACTAGGGGAGGCAAGAACGCGTCTTTTGCAGATGCAGAGCACCCCAACAAGGTCTGCTGTGTGACAGCTGTGTGAGCCAGGCTCTCGATATGCTAAAACACATGGAGGATGCTTGTGAGAATGAGCTTCACCCAACTTCTCCTTACCCTTTCACTGACTCTGACTGGATCCATGGGCAACTGCCTTAAACCTCTGTGCCTCTGCTTCTGCATTTAAGGGAAAAAAAAAACAGGGCAAACAAAATGCAGAGCCTACAGGGCTTCGCAAACGTGCTCAGGATGAATTCAGCTATTTGGCTGAGCTCTCTCCTGATTTGCCCACAGCAAGCTCTTTGGTTTCAGGGGGATTTTGTGTTCTGAATTTCAAAGTTCTGCAGAAAAAAAATAAAAAAAAAATCAGGAGGAAACACTGGTTCAGTATGTGTGAATATTTATAGGTTGAAGGTCCCCCACAAGAGCTTTTGTGGAGGCTTGGAGAACAGGGAGCGGAGGTACTGGTGGTGCATTGCTGCTGCCCTGTGAAAGGAGCTAGCAGGCACAAAGGAGACTGTGCTAAGAGCTGCCTGTACCGCTAGACGTGACACCTCACAACCCAGCTCCACGTCTTGTTTCTTCTCCAGCCCGCTTGAAGGAGGGAAAGCTGTCACTTAGAGGCAAAGGAGTGGGCTGAATATTTTGTTCTTTTCCTGCATGATGAAGAAAAATGATTATTATCAGAAAATGTTAAAGGGAAGACTAATTGCTTGTTGCTCATTTCTGAAGCATGATACCTCATTTCGATTCCACTCTGCCTCTTTTAATCAGATCTTAATATTTATCCTTATTTGTGACCCAGCATCACCAGCAATACTCCAGGTCTGGAGCTGCAGCACCTGTTCACCTCTGCTCTAAGAGAAACTCACGTGAGATAGGTGAAAGTGCACGATTAGAAATCTGTGTCTCTTATTCAAAGAGCTAGGAATGAAACAAGACACGAGTGAGAGGAAGATAAAGGGAGATCTCACGGGCCATACAGCAAATACTCATTGGGAACATGGGCTCCAACATGCCCCCATGAAGCAATAACCCAGGGGTGGCCAAGGAGCCTGCACACACAGTTTTTCTGTGATGAAGTTTTTGGCCTGGACCCCAGAGAAGCTCCTACCTGCCACAGCATGGGGGATGTTGGTGATCATCACCCTCTGCGTCTGCGTCTTGATGCCCGTGTCTGGGTTCTGCATCTCCATCATCAGCGCCTCGATCTGCAACACATAATGGGATGGGTTACAGGAGGGGGCTCAGCACCACTGCAGCTCCCAGCAGCATCCCAGGAATGGATGCAACACCTCAACACCTCCCCTTTCCAGGAGGGTTCCTACTCCTCCTACAAAAGCCGATGTCAGCTTTTGTGCTGACTCAGTGTCACTGCCTCCTGCAGACAGCACATGCACAGGCAGGGTGTGCAGACGAGGGACAGGAACTAACCACGCCATGAGAGATAAATGTTAAAAAAAAAAAAAAAAAAAAAAACTTATTTTTTGTTTGTTTTCTTTTTTAAGCAGGCCTAACACCGCAACATTTTTCTTTTATTGACAGAAGTCTCTGCTACCCATCAAAGCTCTTCTCCGGCTCAGTGGGCTCCTGGCTGGGGCAATAAGGGAAAAAAAAAAAAAAAAAAGGAAGGAAATAAAATCTGGAAAGCTGCTTTTGTTGCAAAAATACCCCAGCTCTGCACACTTGTAGGTATTGCACCATGCACCGAGAAAACAAGCAATATTTTGGCCGTCACCCAGCCAGCAAAGGTTCTGCTTCTGGTCTGCAGAGAACAACCAAGAAGAGCACCGGGAAAAACCCCGCGCTTTGCTGTGGGGCTGAGCAAGAAGCGAGAGCCCCGGGCAGACGAGAAGGGCCCAACCTGAGGAAGCACAGCTGGGGATTTTCAAAGGCATTTTCCTTCTCTTACATTTGATGTCCTGACAGCAACACCCTAACAGAGCACGAGCCTCCTGCTCGTGCTCAGGACCTTCTGCTCAGGTGAGGGGTCTGCAGAAGATGCTCTTCCTTTTGCCTTCTGCTGCCGGAGATATTCAATCAAAATTGCCCCACCAGGACCAATTCGGTCTCTCCACACTTCCATTCAGAGGCAGTAGCTTTTTAGCTGGGATCAGTGGATTTAATGAACGGGACTTGATGACACCCCGGCACAATGAGGGGCATTGTTTCCACAGGCACCACAGTGACTTTGGTCCCCAGGCTTGCCAAGTTCAGCGAGGATTTAAGCTGTAGTGACAGGATGCAATCTGGGCTTGACAGTAAAAATGTATTTTCAGCTGCTTTTAAAGCCAGTGGCAAATTATTACTGTAACAGAGAGAGCTGCTAACATCTCACACAAGTACTTCGATATAAATACTCCCATAAAATACTTCAAAATAGCAAAACCAGACCCAAACCAATGCAATGTGATGATTTTTTAAAGACATTTTAACTGACCTACTGAGCTGAACCCATTTCAGTGACAGCACCATCTTGGCCAGATGCAGCACGGACAAAGTTGTCACCTCCTTGGTTACCTTCTGAGATCTGAGACTTGTGGGTTCAGCTTCAGCCCTGAGGATGAGGAACGGGACTTTTCTCGTGCAAGAGAGCTGGAAGACCCTAATTTACTCTCTGAGCTGAAAGTCCTCCCTGTCTCCAGCCCACATGGCTCTGCAACCACTTGGGTCCCAATTTCAGCCTCAGCAAGACCCAGACCAGGCGTGGAGAGGCGCCCACGCGGCCACACAATATGGGATGAAGCAGGACGGCCCCACAGGTAGGGCACTGATTTAGGAACCTCATATTGAGTTCAAATCCCCGAGATCCCCCTAAGCAAATGCAGGGGATCTCGGGGAATTCCCTTAGCCTTTCTGTAACCCTCTGCTCTGCAAGGCAGCATCTCCTCACCCCGCAGGGACACCGGGAGGTAAATTCAGGCTGCTCGTTGCCACCAAATTGCTGCACACCGGGCAAACCCCAGCTCAGCCTGCCTCTTCCCCTTCTCCCAGGGGAAGCCCAGCTCGTTCCAGGTTGCTGGAGACAAGGAGCCCGCCAGCGGGAGGCCCGGTTAAAACCCAGCGAGGGTATTTCCCTGCTTTGCTAAGGGCTGTCACCCATTTTGTCACGCTTTGGGCCGGGGAAGCGGCGCCTGGTTTGAGCTCTGCAGGGCGAGAAGCCACATCCTGCCCTCGGTCGATGGGTGGGGGACGTGCAGAGAGGTAAATACGAGAGGAGCCGGGCTCTGGAGCAAGCTCGCCTCGAGCACCGAGCCGCCACAAGGCTCGAACCCCGCCGAGGAGTCCCGCCGGGCCAGCCGGAGCATCGGCACGGGGGCGGCGTCACCCCAAAAACCACAGCGAAGACAACAGGAAAACTGCCTCCCGACCGCTCAGCGGGGTTGTGATGTGCAGAGCGAAGCTCTCCAAGCCGGCAGCGGTAAGAAAAAGCATTTCGGGAGCCCCCACGATGGAGAGGGGCCTCCCTGTGAGGTGCTCACCGGCGGCTGATGTGCTTCGGATGGAAAGATGAGGAGTTTTCCAGCAGCTCCGGTGCTGGAATTAAACACCTGCAGCCTCCGCCGTGACCGTGTGCCCAGCTCTGGTCCCCCCCAGTGCCTCACACCACCTGTAAAAAAACCCCAAACACCTCCCTGCCCCACTCCCCAGGTAGCAGCACACACTCCCATCGTTACTCCAGCCTCGCAAGGCTAACTCCATTATTTTTTTTTCTGTTTATGGCAGTCCTGCTTTGCATATTCAGTGATGATCAGGAAAAATATAAAAGAAAATAAAAGGAGTCCCTTGTTACCCAGCTAAAACTTCCTGCTTTTCCTTAGCCAAAGCTGAGGGCTGGAGGCCTGTTCCCACCCCCCACACACACACACCCTGAGGCTGTAACTGGGGAAAGGAGGGCTGTAAATGGGAAAGGAGGGCTGTAAATGGGAAAGGAGGGCTGTAAATGGGGAAAGGAGGGCTGTAAATGGGGAAAGGAGGGCTGTAAATGGGAAAGGAGGGCTGTAAATGGGGAAAGGAGGGCTGTAAATGGGGAAAGGAGGGCTGTGGCTGCCTCTGCCCTTCCTCATCAGGCCGCCAACCCCACTGCCAATTAAAGCCACAAGGAAGCAAACCCAAAGCAAAGGGCAGCTGTGCGCCCGGCCTCACCAGGGCACGAGCTTCTTGTCCCTAGGAGACCATGGGGAATGAGGAAGGGGCTCGCCTGTGCCCACCTCATCCGTGAGGATGGGGCAGGACAGACTGGGCATCACACCACCCACAGGTTTCCTGGCAGCTCAGCTCCAGCAGCGTACGGGGCCTCAGGTAAACGGGAGCCTCCTGAAGGGCTCCTTCCAGTGACACCCCAATTCCAGCACTAACACCCCGCTGGAAACGGCCAGGGGGATGAAGAGAAGCTGGAGAGCCTCTGTGGGATGAGGGTGCTGGGATGAGAAGCCTCTGGCCCCACTGTGGGCCCAGGAGGAGCCGCCTGGCCGCCAGGGACCAGAGCGAGGAGGAGGCAGAGGCAAATCCAGCAAACCCTACCCACCAGCTCTGAGTCACGATGCAGCTCCTGTGGCACAGCAAGGAAAAGCACACAGCCCACCAGCTGCCAGTGAGCACGGCCCCTGGCAAAGTCCCATCGCAGCATCTGGCCTGAAATGTGTCTTTTGGGGGCTTTCTCCCTGTCCTGAGGGACTTCCTTGGCAGTTTAGGAAAAAAAATATAATGTAATAAATCAGCCTAAGCATCAGTCACGGGCATTTTGTGGGGAGCATCACAGAGCCCTGGGGGGCTCCTTGGTTCCCCTGGGGGTCAGACACGAAGAGCGAGGCCCGCAGAGCAGCCCCACAGCAGGTACACGGCGCTGCCCACCCCCAGAGCAACCCCCTTTTTATCTCCCTTGTCTGATCATGGGACTGCTCCGGCCATGAGCAGCCTGCTGGAGACACATCACAGCTGTAAGGGTACCACGGACCCGCGGGCACCCAGCACCGCAGGAAACCCCTTGTGCTGCTGGCACGAACCACGGCTGCGGCATCCGTGCCAGCCGGTGGCGAAGCACGAGCATGGACTTAAGCAATTAACAAAGCTTCTCTCCAGGATTTTAGCTCCTCGAGGCTCTAAGCCCGCAGGGCGCTCGCTGGAGGCGTGCCAGGCACTTGGATCCCACCGGGGACAGTCACGAAAGGTCTGCGGGGTGGCAGGGCTGTGCCCCGGGGATGCAGCCATCAGCACAGGTACTGCAAGAGCTGAGGCTCGTCCACAGCTTCCCTGAGGTCTGGAAGAAAGAGAGGAGGAAGGGAAGCAGAGGTGAGAGCCGAAGCTGGCCCGCTGACCATCCAGGAGCTCCCCTTCCTCAGCACTAGAGCAAAAACTCCTCGAATCCTCTGCTGCTCAGTGAGCTGCTGTGCTTGAACAGCTCTGCCCACCTGAGAAACTCCGAGCGCTTTGCGAGGATGGCTACACCCCCGTGGAGCAGCTGAAGCACGGCTGGGGGAGGTTTTCCCAAAGCACACAGCTTCTCCTCCGCGCTCCTGCGTAAAACCCCGCGGGGTGTTACTCAGTGCAGAGTTTGGCCCAGCGTGTTTCCTCCGGCAGGGCTCCCCAGCCGAATTTACCTCGAAAGACACAGCCCCGAAGAAAATCTCCTCCTTGCTTCCTCCAGTAAGAGGAGCACTGGGGGGCTCTTGTCGTGCCGGGCTCTCACCTGAGCGCTGAACAGCCTCAATTTTACCCCATTTTTCCCCCATAACCTCCCCAGCTCCTCAGGTCGGGGGCGTTGCAGGAGAGCTGTGATTCGAGCAGCGGCTGGGGGCTGTGCTCGTCGCTGGGAATCCAGCTAATTCCACTCAACAAGATAAGCCATGGGCAGGAGAGGTGGGTGGCAGGGAAGCTAGCTTAACACTCTGCTTTCTGAAACCTCGGCAGAGAGCAGCTGGGCTAAAACCGGTTACACTTCTGAATGAATGCTGCAGGAAAAAAAAAACACACCGAACGCTTTACAAGATTACACATCGCATCCAAACGCGTGGGCATGCGTCTTCCCACTCCTTCAACTGTTTCTGGTCACAAATACGCTCGTTTCTGGAAAAGGAAAAAGTGGAAAGAGGCAGGGAGCGAGCAGCTGGCCAGGATGCGTGCCCTGGAAGCAGGCAGCGGCTGGGAGCGCTGGGAACGCACCGCAGGCCGTAACACGGAGCAGAAGTGGGTGGCCGGGCACCGTGTGCGATGGGATTTCCCCTAGGGAATGACACGGTTTTTGGGGAAACACATAGGAGAGGGAGAAAAACTGGCACAATAATTCACCTGAAGCAAATCTAAATAAATAAATCAAAATTGCAGATTTCTTTTCCCCCGTGACTTCTGACCAGCTCGCCCCCAGCCCCTTAACCCCAACCCGGGCGGGTGCCAGCAGGGCTCCAGGTGGCTCCGCAACAGGTCCTGGCCCCGGGGATGGGGACGGGACCCCAAAAAGGCTCCGGGGAGCCGCAGCCCAGCGGGATGCTCGGCTGGCTGGGTCGCGGGGTGAACACAGGGACCCCTGCCTGGAGCATCCGAGAGCACTGCCTCGAGCATGGCATGGCATCGGACGGCATGGCACGGCACGGCACGATATAGCATAGCATGTCACGATATAGCATGGCATGTCACGACACGGCATGGCATGTCACGACATGGCTTAATACGAGCCCGGCGTAACCCCCAGGGCTGCCAGGCGGGCTGTGAGCTCACCTTTTTCAGGAAGGCCATCCGAGGCCGGTAGCGCTGCCCCTGGTCCAGCCGTGTGACCGTCATTGCGGAGCGGAGCGGGGCCGAGCCGAGCCGAGCCGTGCCCGCCGGGCAGCACCTGCCCCCCGCCGCCCCCCGCCACCGCCGCCTCCCGGTCCCCTCCGGGGGCGGAGCCTCCGCCGCGCGTCGTAGCCAATCAGCGCCCGCCGCGCCCCGCGCTCATTTGCATAGAGGCGAGGGGCGGTGCGGCTGCCGCCTCGGGGCGCTAGTGGGGAGATGGAGGGGGGCGTGGCCTCAACGGGGTGGGCGTGGTCTGTGAGCGTGTGGGCGTGGTCTGGGCGCGGGTGGGCGTGGCCTGGGCAGGGTCGGATTCTGCTCTGGGCGCTGGGTGCTGGGCGCTGGGTGCTGGGCACTGGGGGCTGCCCCTGGGGGTTTTGGGGGATGCTCCTGGGGGGCTCTGGGGTCTGGGGCTGCCCCTGAGGGGCTTTGCGGGATGCTCCTGGGGGTCTCTGGGGTCTGGGGGCTTCCCCTGGGGGGCTCTGGGGGCTGCTCCTGGGGGTGTCTGGGGTCTGGGGGATGCTCCTGGGGGGCTCTGGGGTTTGGGGGATGCCCCTGGGGGGCTCTGGGGGCCAGGCATGGGGGACAGGCAGGGATTTGTCCCCAGCAGGCTCCCTGCAGATCCCCCACGCAGTGCTCCTGTCACAGAATCAGGGAGAAACCCTCCCCAAAACGCTCCTGGCAGGGGTAACGCAGGGTGCGCAGGGTGCTGTGGCCACAGGCAGGGGCTCAGGCGCTCGCGCCCTGAATGGCAGCGGCTGTCACCAGCCCTGCCCGCGTCGTTTTGGGGCTTGGGTGGATTTGTCATGCAGGGAAAGGGTGAGTAACGGTGCCCGGAGGAAGCCCACAGGGTTACGGGGCACTTCCTCGCGAGGCAGACGACTCACACCGCTGGGTGGGGGATCGGGACCTGATGGCAGCGCTGGAAACTGTGAGCAGGGTTTGTGGGGTCGCTTGGGTGAAGGGCGGAATTTCCTCCTGCTGCTGGGGAGCACAGGGGGCTGGGACACCCCACACACTGCACCTGATGGTGCCGGGGCTCGGGGTGGGCATCCCCTGCGCCTCCTGCCCGCCGGGTGGGCACGGTGCCTTTTGTCCTTGCACACCTATAGGTGCTGCGTGCGTGCAGCCACCCACTGCAGATCCGTTTCCACCACACTTTGTGACAGCTCCGACGTGCCACGCTGTGCTCATGTGCTTCAGGAAAGCACGCTGGCTCAAACAGAGCTTCCTCCCTTCGTACCGACACCCTGAAGGCACAGGCGTTGCTCTGCTGCCCTCGTGGAAGTTTTATCTCCATCTCTGCTCTTTCACAGCGTCTGAACAAGCCAGCGCTTTGGAAGGCTCCTCTCCTGTGTCTGCTTGGAGCCATTCCCATGTGAAATCCCCGCATGAGTCACAGCAGCCGCTGGCTCGCAGACACTCCTTACTTTCCAGAGGCTTTTCCACCGTGCTGCGGTCTGTGCTGCTTGCTAACTTGATGCTGATGAGTAACCTCTGGCATTCCACACGCTCGTATCAAAGTTAGCCTACCTCATGCTCCAAGGCATCAGCTGCCTGCCAGAAGGAGCAGGAGGAGAGCTCTGCACACGCTTGCAGTGCCTCCTAATTCAAGTGCTGAGTTGCTGTTGGGTTTCTCAAAATCCTCAGATCCTCAGGCCCTCCAAAACTGCCAAGACGACAGAAGCTCTGGTGGCACTGCCTGTTCTGTGGGCAAACAGGAGAGAGGGAATTACAAGGGGAGTCCAATGAAGAAAGGGAAAAAACAGTGAAAGCGTGCAGGCATTTTGAAGGTGGTAGCGAACAAAAGTGAGACAGATACTGGCAGGAGAATAGGATGTCTGTAACTCCTGGACATGATACCAGGGTAAATGGCACTCAAAAATATGTAGTTCAATTTCTTGGTTTTGTAAGCCAACTGGGAAAACTCTTTATAAATTACAGGGTTTTTTTTTTCTGAACTGCTCTTGGCGCTGCCCCCCTGCAAGACCCAGAAGCAGCCCAGGTGAGACGCAAACACCGGCCTAAATAAACGATCGGTTACCACCAACTGCATGCACCCCATGCAGAGGAGCACAACCAGTCATTTCACCCCAAAATACTGCCTTTACATGTGCCATTGAGGCATCTAGGTGTCTTATTTAGGAGACACACTTTTGAAAACTGGTGCTACCCACGAATTCAAAAAAAAAAAACCCAAAACTTCTTTGCAGGAGATCCAGGAGAAATAGCTGGAAGGAGCTCCAGCTGAGGTGGGAGCTCTAACCTTGCCGAGCCCCGAAGCTCCTGGC